>NC_034411.1:3459852-3573800 GCF_002078875.1 Numida meleagris
AAGAAAGAAAGAAAGAAAGAAAGAAAGAAAGAAAGAAAGAAAGAAAGAAAGAAAGAAAGAAAGAAAGAAAGAAAGAAAGAAAGAAAGAAAAAGAAAGGAAGGAAAAGAAGGAAGGAAGGAAAGAAAGATAAAGTAAAAAAGAAAAAAAAAAAAGCACTCATCCTTGACATTTCTGCTACCCCACAAAGGAGGGCGGAAGCTATGGGGCTGAGGCGGTGTGGGAGCAGGGAACGAGCCCTCACCTGGGCTCCCCCCAAGCCCCCAGCCCCCGCCCTGCCCCGCTTTGCCCTTCCCCAGCCCCTCGCGGGGCAGGAACTGTTTAGGCGAATCAGATAACCCGATAATGAGCTGGAAGCCCCGCTAAGCCCTGGAAATAACTTACTTTCGTCACCTATTGACTGTTTGGCTTAGTTTGGAACCGGTGTGGATTTTTCGGGTCTTTTTTCAAGAGAGCCGGTCAATGAAAAGCTAAGCCAATATTTACCAAGTATAAGAGCAATTCTCGGCGGTGTTTATTAAGGGGCCGGTAGGGAAGGGCTGCGGGGGACGCGCGGGGCCGCTCCCCCCCCTCTGCGCCCGGTGCTCTGCGGTGACGGCGGCCGCGATAGCGCCGTGCGCGGAATTCCAGGAAATGGGCACTTGTGGCTTCAAGGAGAGCAGCACTCCGCCCGCGTCCGCGCTTCACCGCCCTTTTATCCCCGCATCACATCAACGCTCCGAGCCCGCGGCCCCGAATCCCCGCTATCTTTCCGAGAAGGAAACAATTTCAGGGTTTATTGCTTTCTTGCGGCGATTTACGATTCGGGTGATTTTCTTTCGCTTGATGCGGTGCGGAGCCGCTGGGAGGCAGCAGAGCCCCGCGCAGGGCGCGGCGCAGCCCCGCAGAGCCGCCCGGGGACGCGGCCCGGAGCCCCGCGGAGAGCAGGGGAGGTGGGCGCCGGCCCCAAGCCTCGACGGGGAGGCCGCACGGCGGCGCTGCGGGACAAGGGACGGCCGGGGGATGGGGGGGTCAGGCAGCCACCGGTGCGCCCAGGGCCCCATCCAACCTGGCCTTGAGCGCATCCAGGGATGGGGCTTCTCCGGGCAGCAGTACCAGGGTCTCACCGCGTCTCCAAGTCCTAAGCGGGGTTGGGTGCGCAGCATTCACCTCTGGTTTGTGTAATTATGAGCACCAATGGAGCCAGAAGAACGAAGGAGCCGGTGGCGGTGAGGAGGAGCGCGCGGTGCCAGCTTCCCGGAGCGTGTGTATTTTCCTCCCAGCCTCTTCTCAGCCCTGCGTGAACCCCGGGTCAGAGCGGTGGTGGAGATACAGGTGGCTCCAAGGTCACACACACATCAAGGTGTTAATGCAGCTCAGCCCAGCAGGTAGGTGCTCAAAGACTTCTCCTCTTCCGTTTTTTTTTTTTTGTTGTTGTTGTTGTTTGTTTGTTTTTTGTAGTTGCTGTTGATGGTGGTGTTTTTTTTGTCACTGTTATGTTTTGTTTTGAATGATCCAATACAGAGCTGCTCCGGGAAAAGCCAAACAAACAGAAGCTGCTGGATCCCCATGCTGTGCTTACAGCACTCCTCCCACCAGCAGCAACCAGTGTCCCTCCCAGTGCCAGAGCCACCGCTGAGCTCGTGATGCTCAGCTGTGCCTCCTCTCTCTCCTCTGTCCCATTTGTTTTGTTGTGCTGGCTAAAACACCATCTAAAAGAAAGTCAATGCTCACATTTTGCATCCCAAACAAGAGGCCGATCTATGTTTTTGTTTCAGCCTCTGCCATTTGAAAGTATCAGAGCAGCTGGGACAGCTCTGTAACCAACTCTGGAAGGAAAAATGAAATTCTGAGCAAGTGCCAGCTCTCACTGCAGAGAGCAGAGCTGCGTGCTCACTCCCTGCAGCTCCAGCAGGAAGTGCCCCAGGACAGACCACCAGCTTATTTCCCTCCAGGTGCTGCATAGCTACATTTTGCATTTCGTTTGCTAAACAAGACTTTCATTCAGCAGATTCACTACCCAGAGTAGAATCAATCAAGCACCTGGATTCAACTCTTCCTCAAAAATTGGATGGCCATATACAACGCCCCCACCTCGCATAGCCCGTGCTGAGGCTTTGCAGCCAGTGCAGCAGCTGCCACCCACCTGGGGTGACAAGGCAGCACCTGCAGTCCTGCTGCTCAGACCTCACCCATCTCCCACCAGGGGCACCCCAGGTCCCACACCCTGGCACATCCCTACCACCCAAGCCCACATTCCCCTTCAGCACCCCTGGCTGGGTCATTTTGGCACCGGGCACAAAATCTAAAACCTTTCCCATGGATCAAAATGAGGGTCTGAGAGAATCAACATGCCCTCTGGGCATCGCAGGTACATGCTTGCATGTGAATCTGACAATAAATTATTTTTAAATTTTTTAAACAATAGACAAAAAAAAATCATCTAAAACACGAGTCGTCACTTCTCCATTTTAATGTTTAACACATTTTATTGTTTTGCACAAATAAGGTTTGAACAGTTAAAGGTAGCCAGGATGTATGCAATGGCCCTTAATTCCACGTACACGCTGGGGTTTAACTACTAGAAACCCTCTCCGTGCTGCTGATAAAAAAAAAAAAAAAAAAAAAAAACATTCCAAATGAGGTGTACAAGTCGGAGAGCTCAGAGGAACCTGCCTGGAATTGCTGCAAGTTGACTTAGCAAACATCAGCGTTCCTCGATTCTGCATAGAGATCTGCTGTATTTCATGGGGTTTAGTACCACTTCAGGAAGAACGCTATCCACCAGGAAAACTGCAAGCGAATCTGCTTAGAATAAATCATGTAAAGTCATATTATCACCACCATGGCTTGGTCTGGTCAATCAGGCAGAACAATGTCAACTATCTATTTAAGGAAAACGAAACAAAACAAAACAAAATCAGTTAAAAATATGGTGTGGGTGTTCTGATTTTTTTTTTTTCCATTATAGTGCCAGGAACACAAAGCAATCATATACCAACCTGCAACCCCCAGAAACAATACAAAGAATTCAGGCATCCAAAATACAGAAGAATATTCCTCATCTCTTGTCCATGACTGTCAAATAAATATGTAAAGAATAATAAAAAATCCTTCCCTGGTCAAGGAGCTTCACAGCTATTTTCTTAATCAGGATTTTGCCCCACTCTCCAGTTGAACATGTCTCACAAAAGCCTGAAGGCCACCAACTCCATTAAAGCAAACCAAATGAACCAAACCAGCCAACCAACCAGCCAGCTAACCAACCATGCAACCAAACCAGCCAACCCACCAACTAACCAAACCAAGCAACCAGCCAATCAATCAACCAGTCAACTAAGCCAACTAGCCAACTAACCAACCATGCAACCAAACCAGCCAACCATGCAACCAAACCAGCCAACCAAACAAGCCAGCCAACCATGCAACCAAGCCAGCCAACCAACCAACCAAACAAGCCAGCAACCAAACCAGCCAATCAACCAACAAACCAACCAAACCAGCTAACCAGCCAATCAGCCAACCAACCAACTAGCCAAACTACCAGCCAACCAGCCAAAGCAGCCAACCAACCATCTAGCCAACCAACTAACCAGCCAACCAGCCAACCAGCCAACCAATCAACCAATCAACCAAAAAGCATACTTTGTTGCCCAAGACCAGCTGAAATAATGGAATTTTAGTATACTTTTGAGAAGTATGGCCTCAGCTCTCCCACCCTTTATCCAAAGCTCAGCACAGCACAGTCTTGATGCTGTGTTACACCATGGAGGATTTGCTTTTCTCCTCTTCATCTCCTTTGATTTCTGCATCTATAATTGTGCCAGCAGTCCATAAAATGCAGTCCATGATGCACTCTTCTTTCCACAGCCTCAATGCAACATAAACACAAGCTGAAACATGCTCACTTGAGGAAATATGGCATGAACCAGCCTGAAATGTGTGCTTTCAAATAAAAATGCAGTAAAGCATCTTGTGTTTTTCTTTAGGTACATTCACAGAAGTCAGTGACAGTGGTGAGAACTTAGGTCAAAAGGATTTTATGGTCTCCTTGACAGGATTGGGTATGGATCAGCCCACAGGTTATCCCAGAACATTTATTTATACAATATAAAGAACCGAGGACTGGTGACATGGCTGGTACTGTCACCTTGCCCTGCAATGCCAAGTGCGTGCTCCCAGGTGGGAAGTAGGAAAGGCATCCTCAGAATGCAATGGGCTGAGGAAACAGAGGAGACAGTGATGTGGTTGTGTTCACTGCTACCCATCCCACCTCCCCTCAGAGATCCTTTGCCCCACAGATGCCAGATGGAGCTGGAACATGGAAAGCAATTTTGCCTTTTGGCAGTCCAGGACACTTAGGATTTCCCTTTCCCCCTTTTCCATTCTTCTTGAACCAAGCATTTTTGTGTATATAACCTGATTCAGCCCAACTTAGTCTAACTTGGCAGGAACCTAGTCAAAATTTGGTCTGTCCAAACTCACCATGGAACAAATTAGTAGCAAGTTAGTGACTGCCAACTTATACATGTTCACAAAATCATGACCTTACTGCCTTCAATGTCGGCAAAAATTTTCATGTGAGGTTTAGAGAAGGAAATTATATGGCAGTGGCATATCACCTATGAACAAACACTTGGGTAGAAAGCACGCAAACATGAAGCTCCATCCACACTGACACGGTCCATCTCCTGCTGGTCCCAAGCCCAGCAAAACCCAAAGACACTGATAAACTGCATTAAGGAAGGCTTCTGCCTTCGAAAGACTTAGAAATTAAACCCAAAATACGCAGCGCATACAGAAGGAGCTGGGATTTTTCTAGGCACCCCAGCACCCCTGGAGGAATAAATCAAATCATTAAGCCATCTGGCTTCATTTGTCATCAGCTGTTTTAACACTGACATTAAAAACAAAACAAAACAAAAAAAACAACACTAAATTGGTCTAGATTTTCCATTTGGCCAAAACCATAATGCAAATGTTTAAATGGGAAGCTCAGAGTAATGGCTGTTAAACTCTATCCCTGCTTCATCTCAACTGTAAAACCGAAGCTCGGTAGTCAACAAGAGAAAACTATTTTTCCATAACCAGCCCATTTTGTTTGGCTTAAGCTAAAATCCAAGGGCTGCCTTTCCATTTACAGGCATGCTTTGTATCTAGGTTAAGGACTTTAAAGTATGCTAAGGATAGGCTTTTGTTCTCCACCTCCTTGCTGTTCCCTCCTGGTTACGGTGGAGGTCAGCTCCTCCATTAGAGCCCGTGGGGTGTGACACTTGCTGCAGCACCGAGCAAGCTGCCACTGATGCACTCCCTCCTTCACAAATCCCCACAGGTCACAGCTCCCAGGGGCTCTCAGGCAACTTTCTGTATAATTCATGATCGCTTCCTGAGGTAAATAATGCATTCTGCGCCTCCGGTTATTGTGCTCCTTCAAAGGCCCAGTCAAATAAAAGTTTGTTGTTTATCTTACTTTAAGAATGACTGTTTGCCCATCTCCCCTGATGTACCTTTATCTTGTTTCTGCCTCCCACAATAGTGAGAAGTCACTGCCAGGTAACCCCTTCCATTTCAGCCCTCTGAAAAAAAAACATGGCACGTTGCCTTCAATTCCTTGGGTAAAGTGCCCTGACCCCAGTTGTGTCTCCGAGCTTTACATTGGGCTGGATCCACCTTCTTCCCCTTCAGCCACTGCACACAGCAGCCAGGACTCATTATCTGCCAAGCAGCCTCCATCGGATGGAGCCTGTGGGCTGTGGGATGGATGCCACCAGCCACCTGGTCCCCATTCAGCCACATTCCTTGAGAAATGCTTTGGTATGGTCCAGAAACTGAAGCAAGGACAAGAGGTAATCTTTAAGATGAGAGGGGATGGCCTCACGTTGTGCCAGGTTGTGTTTCAGGTTGGGTGTTAGGAACAATTCCCTCCCAGACAGAGCGGTGAGGCACTGGCACAGGCTGCCCAGGGCGTGGTGGAGTCATCTTCCCTGGAGGTGTTTGGAGTTGTGGGGATGTGGCACTGGGAGATGTGGTCTAGTGTGGTCACAGGCATGGGCTGATGGTTGGACTTGATGGTCTTAGTGGTCTTTCCAACCTTAATGATTCTATGATTCAAGTGGGTCTTTGTGAGTATTTGAGACAAAGGCTTTGGAAGTGAGGAGGACTGGTTTTCTCAGCGGCACCACAAGTAAGAGGTGATGGCAAAGCATGAGAAGTTTGGTCCCAACATCACCCTCTCTGGTCAGCCCCTGGCCCCACCATGTTGGTGCAGAATGCTGGTGCACCCACCAGATTTCATAGAATCATAGAATCACAGAATCACTAGAGCTGGAAGGGACTCTTAAAGGCCATCCAGACCCACTCCCTGCACTGAACAGGGACACCTACAGCTCCATCACTGCTCAGAGCCCCGTCCAGTCTGACCTTGGGTGTCTCCAGGGACTGGGCATCCACCACCTCTCTGGGCAACCTTCACCAGAGCTTCCTACCATTATTATAAAAAACGTTTTCTTTCTATCCTATCTAAATCCCCTCTCTTTTAGTTTGAAACCATTTCCCCTTGTCCTATCACAGCAGACCCTGCTAAAGCGTCTGTCCCCTTCTTTCTTAGACCTCCCCTTTAGGTACCAATCTCAGGAGGTTCCATCTCAGCCCCAGAAGAATGGAAACCTCTGTCCTTCCTCCTCCCACCACAGGCTGTGGAGATCTCCCACGTGACCCATGCAAACAGTAATTACGCTCCCAAAGATTCAGTTCCTACCCTCTACAGCTTGATTTTAAAGGCAAACAGCAGCTTTCCTAATTTTCATCAATTATTCATGGACCACTTAAGATAGCCATCAAATATATAATCAAATTAAATTAACATATCTTGAGTTTTGTAACCCAAGATTTCCTGTTTCGGCCCACAGGACGCCTGCTTCTGTTTGGGTTGCCACTTAATCACTGCGTAATATTTGTTTTGGCTTCGTTGTGTGTAAGGAGAGATTTATACCGTTCCATCTGGCTGCAGCACGCTACTCATCAGAGGATAAAAGCTGCCCTTAACTCCTCTATGGGCTGTGTTCATGTAACACCGTGCTGCAGCATGAGGCTTTGGGAAACAATACCGGAGTAGAGCAACCAGACCTGCCACTGTTTCTATCCACCTATCTCCTTTCTAAACATGCTATTTGAGCATCTTCTCAGTGCCCCATCCTTCTTCTCCCAGTTCCTTAAGCTCCCACACAAAGAAAGCTGCCATGGGAGAGTTTCATCTGAATTTTTTTAGGGTGACTCCACTGCTGCAATAGCTCTTGGCGGCCTTGACGTGGATAAGGGTCCCATTGTGTGAGGTGTAGACTCCATGCCCAGACTGCCGTCTCAGCCCACAGAGGTCGGCACCCACTGGAATCAGTGGGAAGACTCACACTGACTTCAACAATCAAGTCAGCATCCCTCCTTCCTGCCGTCCTGCAAGGTAACCGTGTTGGCTTTCCATGCAGAAACACTCCTGGGAAATCTCTTCTCCGCAGTGCTCCTGCATGCTCCTTCTAGCCAGCACCATGCTACAGGGAGGGAAAGAAAAAAAAACTCCATTAAAAATGTTATTTTAAAGAAGGGAAAGCAGATAGCATCAGGAGACAATCCGCAGAGCTGGGGAACAGCTGAGCAGGAGAAGCTGTTTTACTTCTTGAGTGGCATTTGAGGCACAATGGTTTACATTTTAGATAATTCAGTGTATCAACCGCACAACAAAAGTAATTCAATGATACCATTTTCAGCCTTTGAGCAGAATGGATCTTAATTGCCAAAGAGACATTTTCCTTCATATCTCTGGATCTGTGCTTCACGATTTTTGTACTCAGCCTCAGAAAATTGCATCTCTCTCCTGATTAAGTGCTTAATTGTGGTCAGCGCTTTTCAAAGTATTTTCAGCAGTTAGCTGAAGTTCCACTTCAGACACGCGCCGTTATCGACTTCTTGATCAGCTCGCACCGCTTCCCCACATCAAACACTTTCTGAAGCACCTCGGTGGGCCCAGATCCCCTCCTGTTCCGTGGGGGTTCTGAGCAGAGCTGGGCCATTCCCTGTCCACACCACAGATCACAGAATGGTTGGGCTGAAAGGGACCTCAAAGCCCCCCAGCCCCAACTCCCTGCCATGGGCTGGCTGCCCCCCACCAGCTCAGGCTGCCCAGGTCCCATCCAACCTGGCCTTGAGCACCTCCAGGGATGGGGCACCCACAGCTCTCTGGGCAGCTCCTACTGGACAGGAGCACCTTCCCCACCCCTTTGGCTGTGCTGGCCAAAGGGAATTTGGCTACAATTTTAAACCAGGAATTACTTGCTAACATACACACCCCAGGGCACTGGTCACTGGTAGGTTGTGCCAATATTGCTCCGACATCATCGGACAAAATCACTGCGGGTTCTGATGAGGATGCATGGTTTAATCCCTGCCCCTTACAAGACCACGCGAATGTGAGGATGGAGGGTTCCAATGTCCAGCTTTACAGCACTAGGAAATTAAACACAGTGTCTAGAAACCTTGCAACTGTCACATTTGAAAACCTGTATTGCACTGTAAGTATCGAGTGCAGATTGCCATCAGGGGGTCAAACTCTTACATGATTTCCAGTGTTGTAGCTTTCATAGCTGTGAGATAAACAGCACATTGGCTGGAACACAGAGGGCCTTAAGAACAGAGAGAGCATCCAGCAAGGATTAGAATGATTAGGTCTGGGCAAGCATTATGAAACACAGAATGATAGATTCAAAGAATGATTAGGGCTGGAAAAGACCACCAAGATCATCGAGTCCAACCCCAGCCCACACCCACTGTGCCCACTGACCACGTCCCTCAGTGCCACATCCCCACGGCTCTGAACACCTCCAGGGACGGTGACCCCACCACTCCCTGGGCAGCCTGTGCCAGTGCCTCACCGCTCTGTCTCAGAAGGAATTGTTCCTAACACCCAACCTGAACCTCCCCTGGCACAACATGAGGCCATCCCCTCTTGTCCTATCACTGTTGACCCCACCTCACAATGCCTTCAGGTCGTTGCAGAGAGCAATAAGGTCTCCCCTGGGAGGGGGCTCTTTGGCCCAGCTCCTTACCTTGGGCGTCTGAGTGATCACAACTGAGATGGGAGATGGAATCCATATCTGTCCCCACCACTCACATGAAATTATTCAGGCACAGGAGCTGACCAGTCTGGTGTGTCACAGTGATCTGGGACCATGCTCCACCAGGAACCCTCTGCCTCCAGGGCAGGATCCATCCCAGCTCTGGGCACACAGCTGATGAAGGCACCGGCAATTCCTAGATAATATTTTCATTTCGTCGTACATGAGAAAAGATAATTACTTTCAGGGTTTAAGAACTGGATGTGTTGATCCAAGTGTAATCTGCGTTTTAGCATTTGATTATTACATTAGAAACACAAATGTCAATGGGCTGTAGTAACCCAAGCTATCCAAAGAAGAAAGATGTGTTATTTAAGTTAGAGGACAGAGGGAAGAGCAGAAGCCAATGAGGGACTTGTAACTTTTGTTAATTAAAAAAATATGACTTCTGAAAAGCATTTCTAGAGCCAAGAGTTTTCGTTTTCCTCAAACGTTTTCTTTTCTTCGTTCCATCCAGGACGAGGGAATTAGGGAGGATGCTTCCACAGCTCCGAGTGGAAGCGTGCTCTGAGCAGCAGCGCTCGGCTCCGTTACAGCAGAATCCCTACGTGCGCACTCAGAGGTGGAGATGGAGGTCTGAGCTGACATTCCTTGTGGGCTCAGAGCCTGAAGACACTTTTGTCTTCCCTTCCCTTAGCTGGGCTGACACCTTGCTTGTCCCTCTTATCCCCAGCCCTCCCTAACGAATCTGCCGCGCGGATCACTTCCTTCACGCCCCAGCCCAATTCAATGCAAAGCGACGTGAAGCAGAACCAGAGGCCACAATGAAGCAAAGCACATCTATTTACTCATCTAGAGATGCGCCGCTGTCCTCCAGCATCCCCGCTCTGAATTTCTTGCTAAAACCACCTAACGCAAACTGGGAGCCAAGATTGTGCATAATAGTTAATAATGCGAGCGTGTGCCAAGAACTGATTCAAAATCGTTGTTATTTGCTGTTCAACGAGCTATTGCCTTGATTTCTCAGCAAAGTTCAAGTTTATAGCAGGCTGATTTGTCCTGCTAGCGTTCCTGAAGCACTGCTGTTGTATGAAATTTTATTAAATTGCCAGCGTCGGCGGCTGTTCAAAGTTTGTGCGCCTTATTGCAATTGATGACAGCAAAATAAGGAAATAAAGGAAGGGGGAGGCAGGGGAACCCTGTTAAGGCTTTTTTCTTTCTCCTTTTCAATAAAATGTCAACTCCATTATATAGATGTCAACTCCATTACTGTAATGCTCCTCCTGTAACCTCACCACAGAACTATCTGCTAATAAAACAAGTTTCTCAAAGGAAGTGCCGAGGGCCAGCACACCCACTGCAGCCTTCAATCCGCTTAAGCGAATGCCTGTTCATCCCTGTAGGCACCTATACTGCTTCCATTATCCTATTTTTCCTGGTTATCTTGGCACCTGCTCCTTATACCCCAGAGCCTGTGGTGCCACAGACCTCGTTGGAGAAGGCAGGAGGTGGGGATGAAGAGCAATGCCCGGCGTGCTGGTGGCATCACTGGGATGGCACCATGGGGCCATGGAGCACCTCATGGAATCACACCATCACTGAACTGTTTGAGTTGGAAGGGACCCCTAAAGGCCATCTGGTCCAATCCCTGCACTGAACAGGGACACCCACAGCTCCATCAGTGCTCAGAGCCCCGTCCAGCCTGACCTTGGGTGTCTGCAGGGATGGGGCACCACCACCTCTCTAGGCAACCTGTGCCAGTGCCTCACCGCTCTTTGCATGCCATGGGGTCCCCAAGGCGCTGCCATGCCCCCGGCCAACTCCCCCCCTCAAAATGCAGCAAGGCTATAAATCTCTTTTCTATATACATACACACATATATATATACATATATAAAACCAGAATTTCCATTCTAGGTTGAAATTCTCACCCATGCCCACGCAGCACCGCTGGGGGACGGATCACCATCACTGGCTCAGGATTCTCGGCTGTATGCATCAATATCAAGACAAAGATGAGTACATATTTAAAAAAGAATAAAGAAAGCCATTCCAGAACGAGGGGTTGTTTAGATAATTGATTTCCTTTGGACTCACAAGCACTAAATAGCACCCTCTGAGCTGCATCTCCCAGATAACCTTTTACTTCCAATCGCTCTTCCTAAGGACTGGCCTTTGACAGAGGCACCTCGCCAAGTGCAAATCCAGCAAGCTTTAAGCCAGCTCGTAGGTAAGACCTTTCCGAGAGAACGCCGTGATGATTCCTCAAGCAATTATTTTTTCTTGGTATCCTTTGCATAGAGAGAGCTAATTAACTGCCTGCCAGGTTCTGCGGATTCACAGCGAAAAATGAAGTAGTACAAATGTCATAATTAATTAACGGTTTAACGCTAGAATGAACACAGCAAAGGTGCTATAAATATTCAGGCAACGGGACCTCTACACCAGCACGTGCTTGTGGCACAAACCCGTCCCGTGCAAGCGCTGTGAGCCCGGTGGGGACCCTGGACCGACCCCAGATCTGCACCCGACAGCCCCAGCTAAGAGCCCGAGCACTGCACGCCCAGCACGGGGCGTGTGCGAGCCTTGCTCTCACGGAGCTCCTCCTCTCCTCTGCTGGATGCCCCCTGCTCGGCTCAGCCTCCCGGAGTGAGGGCTCCCAGTAACTATGGTTACTTCTAATTGTGCAGGGAAAATTATTCCGACTTCAAAGGTAATGGAGAGGATCCTTCAGGAAGTCGACGCTCTGTCATTTCCTCCTGCTTGCATCTACCCCTAACCCAACGAGTCACCTTGACCGCACGCTGACTTGAGGATGCCAACAAAAGAAACCCAGGGATGTCATCAAATGAGTATCAAGGTTTTTTCCCCCGTTTTTTTTTTTCCTTTCCAAAGAGAGCCCACGTGATGCTAAATGCCAGTCTGTAGTTTTGCCTGCAGCCAACTCTGTGTTTGCAGCCAAACTTCACTATTCCAACAGTACTAATGAAAAAAGAAATGATGACAACATAGAGTAAAAGAACCCTAAGGGGGGTTATTAGGAAATCAGGAAACATTTCTCCTCCAGGAGAGAGGTGATGCACTGGCACAGGCTGCCCAGGGAGTGGTGGGGTCACCGTCCCTGGAGATGTTCAGAGCCATGGAGTGTTCAGGGACGTGGGCAGTGGGCACAGTGGGGTGGGCTGGGGTTGGACCGGATGATCCTAGTTGTCTTTTCCACCGTCATGATTCCATGATTCAATGATTCTAAATCAACCAGGAGAGAAAGTGAGCTAGCAGGTGCTGAGCCAGAAGCCGCCTGCATGGGGATACAGCGCTGACAGCACCCAGCCTGCTCCCGAGGGATTCTGCTGAGCACAGAATCGGTTCCAGCTGGATCCAGGGCAGCCCACCCTAATGAGATCAGCCATCCATCTCCGTGCTCACACCTCCTGCCAACCCTCTGCTCGCTTCTCCCGGGCTTCGGAGCTGTCCAGCATCTATCCCAGCGATGCGGCAGAAAATCAGAAAGTTTTTTTTTTTTCCGGCCACCCTCCAAACGAACGTATGAACAGCTCAGCAAACGGCTCCAGGAGCGGGTCACTGCCACAGCGTGCTGGAGCCACGCAGCACCCAATGCGGGCGTGCAGCTTGAGGTGGGCACGCAGCCCAGCACGGCAGCCCACCACCAGGAAGGTGGGGTTGCACCTCGAGCTGCAAATTGTTCCGAAAAAAACACCCCCTGCAAAACGCACTACTGAGCACGCACAGCTCTCAGGGAAGGATAGGAGAAGTCCAAAGCGTTCGGCTTTTGTTCTGAGCAGGGACACGTGCAACACCTACAGTCCCAAGGGAAAGCGCTGCAGAAAGTAATTATCGAGTGGTAATTGCCATCGAGTAAAGACAGGCAGCATGGGGGAGGGGGGGGACCTGGGGGTGGGTGGTGAGGCCAGGACCCCACCGTACAACTCTGCTCTTCACTTTATCTCCTTATAAGCAACCCCCCCAAAAAATGCCAAACCATCTCCACTGTGGGAAGCAGGCACCCAGCCCGTTAATTGCTGCCTGTAATTAATTCCCAAGGGCCTGGCTCCTCCCGGACACAGTGGCGTGGGCCGTGGGAGCAACACCTGCGGCAGGAGCTGTACAGACATCACCCCTGGCCCCTGAACGGCCACACTTAGAGCCAAAACACCTGGGCTTTATAGGGAAATTATGTTAGAGCGCCCTGGAAACCCCAGGTTCCCTTTTCAATTGAACGATGCCTTTAGAAAGCAATGCTTTAAGCCTCCGTTCCTGAGCCCCTTTTAATCTCTGCAAATTATTGGTAAGAGGCGAATGGAGGCAATCTGCCATCAGCCCCGGCCGCAGCACCGTAACTCGGCAATGGGCGGCTACCGCTGATTATTTGGAGGAAACTACTGCTTGTAGGCGAGCGGCTGCGGAAATAAATTAGCATTTATACAGGGTTATTGAAACGTGGCCCCCCAAAATCAGCCTCGAGCTTTGTGTCAATTGTACCTCGCCAAGGTCAGTATCTTCACCGTAATAGACACAGTCTAAAATAGCCAGAACGACTTATCGGTGGAAATGAGCCCCAAACATGCCACTATTATCAGAGAGATCAACCGAGCTCTGAGATAACATCTGCACTTTGCAGCGTTAAATAGTGGTGACCTCCTGCACTGCGTGTGTCGGCGGGGAGCCGCGGAAATAACCCCCAAATTAAAACCCAATCGTCGCACTTCTTGGTGGGCTCCTCGCTATCACTGTCTGCTTTATTGCACTTTCTTCTTTACTGCCTTTTTTAAATCTGCCTTTGGAACTGCTTGGCTGGAATTCTGCAGCTCGCTCATCCCATCCTATGGAAGGGTACGGTCCGGTTCTGCTTCTCACTTCCAGGTACGGAGCAATGAAGTTAGAAAATACACATTCTACAAGTAAAGATGACTTTAAGGGCTGGGTTTGCTTTTTTTTTTTTTTTTGGTGTGAAAATCTGCCTAATCGATTGGATTTTCACCTGCATCAGCATAAGAAACGAAACATGTTTTTCCTGTTAGAAAATTCAGACTCACCGGAGTGAGGAAACAAAGGCACGTGCTGGGTTGCTGCAAAGAGTAAAGCAGCAAAGGGATAAAGCACCTCAATACCACATTCCAACCCTGACCTGCTGTTTCATACCGCCCTTGCCAACACGTTTTCCTTCGCTAAAGATGGCCAGCTTAGGAAACGATGGAAGACATCATTACAATGCTGTAATGACACACATATATATAAGTCATACTATTAACGCGTGAAGAATTCCAGGGCACTCCTGGTGGGAAGCACAGGGACCAGTGCAGGGGCTGCGTTTCTCCTGGCTGCGCTCGTCCTTTGGTGCAGCAGAGCTGTGGGGCGTCCCCAGGCTGTCCCCTGCCAGGCAGGTCCTCATGGGGCATCCCTGGGGCAGGAGGGCTTGGGCCCTGCTGCTCTCCAGTCCCCTCCGCACCTGGGCAGTGGGATTGGTGATGCGGAGAGGGAGGAAATGCATGAGAAAAAAAATAAACGGGAGCACTAAGAATTCTGCTAAAAGTCTGGAAAACCTGCAACTGAACCAAGCTTTGTTGGTAAACTTGGTGGGGATAAAAGAGTTTTGGATGGATGAGCCAGCGAGAGCAGTAACGCACACACGTCTCTGTCTGTCCTTAACTGCTGGGGGGCTTCAAGGGTGAGGGATCAGAAAAAGGATGGGTCCACAGAGCAGACAGGATGTGGGGAGCAGATGGAATGGGATGAGAAGGGAGAGGGAAAAGGATAGGGAAAAGAAAAGGGAAGAGATGGGGAAGCATAAGAGGAACACGAAGGGAAAGAGAAGAGGAGGGAAGGGTTCCACGGCCGCCAGGCCATCCTGCTGTGTGGAAGCAGCCCACAGCATCGGGCCATCCTGCACCAGCCACCTGGCAGCACGTCGAGGGGCTGTGTAGGGCTGTGCTGTGCCCCGCGGCCCGTTCTCACCCACAGAAGGGGTGGTGGCGGCGCGGGGAGACGCCGAGAGTGAAGCCCCGACTCGCAGACACGGCCGCCCCGTCGGGCTGCCCGAGCAGGGAGCGGAGCCCGGCTCCGATCCCCGGCCCGGCGGCAGCGGCAGCCCCGAGGGGGCATTTCGTCTTCGCAAAACGAACGAAATCCCAAATCCCCGACCGTCCATCGCCCTTCCAAACTCCCCCCGGCCAGGCCCGGACCCCGCGAAGCGGCGACCGCCGGGCCCCGTCCCCGCCGCGCCCACGCCGGGAGCAGCGCGGGTTTCAGGAGAGGCGTTCTCCGTCGGGGCCGCGCCGTCGGGTCGCGGGTACTTACGGGCGAGGGCCGCGGAGGAGCTGCTGCGACCGTGCCCCGGGGCGGCCGGGCTTAAGAGCCCGACGGCGGCCGCGGGACAATGCCGGGAGGAGGGGGCCGGGGCCGGGCGGCGGCGGGAGGCGGGGGCGCTGCCCGGCGGCGGGGAGGGGACGGGGCCGCCCGCCGCCGCTGTCCCCCTCCGGGCCGTCGCTCCGCCCCTCAGTGTCTGGCGTAAAGCTGGCGCCGGGCTAAAAGAAACGGCGAGCTACGAGCGCCCAGGGGCTGGTAGCCGCCAGCTCACGGCTCGCCGGTGGCGGCGGGAGCGGAGGGCCCGGCCCGCCCCGCCATGTCGCTGAGCCCCAAGCACACGACGCCCTTCTCCGTCACCGACATCCTCAGCCCCATGGAGGAGAGCTACAAGAAGTTCGGCGGCATGGACGGGGCGGCCGGGCTGGGGCCCTACCGGCAGCCCGCGGTGCCCGGCGCCGCCGCCGCCGTCCCGCAGCACGTCGTGGCGGGCCCCACCGGGGCGGCCGCCTACCACATGCCGCACGGCGTCTCCCAGTTCCCGCACGGCGCCGTCGGGGGGTACTGCGGCGGCGGACTGGGCAACGTGGGCGAGCTGCCCGCCTACCCCGACGGCATGAGGAGCGGCGCGGCGGCGGGCGGCGGCTGGTACGGGGCCGGCGGAGACCCCCGCTACCCCGGCAGTAAGTGCGGGCGCGGGGCGGCGGGCGGCGGGAGGGGGGGGCCGCGCTCCGACGGGGCGGCCCCGGCTCTGAGCCGCGCGTCCCGCTCAGTCTCCAGGTTCGTGGGCCCGGCGGCGGGGATGAACGTGGCCGGGATGGGCGGCCTGAGCGGCCTCGGCGAGGGAGCCAAGGGCATCGTGCCGCTGCACGCGGCCCCGCGGAGGAAGAGGAGAGTGCTCTTCTCGCAGGCGCAGGTCTACGAGCTGGAGCGGCGCTTCAAGCAGCAGAAGTACCTGTCGGCGCCAGAGCGGGAGCACCTGGCCAGCCTCATCCACCTCACGCCCACCCAGGTGAAGATCTGGTTCCAGAACCACCGCTACAAGATGAAGCGGCAGGCCAAGGACAAGGCGGCCGCCCAGCAGCTGCACCCCGACGGCTCCGGCGGCCTCTGCCAGCAGCCCTCGCCCCGCCGCGTGGCCGTGCCCGTGCTGGTGAAGGACGGCAAGCCCTGCCCGCCGCCGGGCAGCGGCACCCCGGCCCCCGGGCAGCCCGCGGCCCCCAGCGGCCCCGGGGGCTCGCTGCCCGCCGCCCACCCGCACCCCGGCTCGCTGGGGCAGGCGGCGGACCTGGAGGAGCTGGCGCCCAGCCCGCCGCCGCTGCACGGCCAGGTGCCCGCCCTGGCCCCCATGGACTCGGCCGGCGTCGATTACAACGGCGGCATGGTCAGCCCCAACCTGCTCTACGGCAGG
This sequence comes from Numida meleagris, assembly GCF_002078875.1. NCBI lineage: Eukaryota > Metazoa > Chordata > Aves > Galliformes > Numididae > Numida > Numida meleagris. Next base: position 3,476,665 of record NC_034411.1, read on the forward strand.
ACGTGGTAATCCGACGGGGCGGGCGGCGCGGGGGGTGCGCTCCCGGCCCGGCCCGGCCCCGCCGTCCCGCGGACCCCGAGAGCCGCCGTGCGCGTTACCTCGCGGCCCCGCTGAGCGCGAACAATAAACCTTCTGAAGTGCAACTTAGCCCGGCAGAATTAATTTTAGAAGGGTGGCCCCGAAGTGCGATTTCATTCTTGTTCGATCGGAGGGAAATTGAGTTGTAACTAGAGGTCGAGGAGGCGGCGAGCGGTGCGGGCGGGAGCGGCCGCTGCCTTCCGCAGGACGGGGAGCGCCGGCAGCGCCGAGAGGACGCGGAGACTTTTCGGAGGAGCTCGTCAGCTTCGACGCTCACGTTCCAGGGGGAAAAAAAGAGTTGCGCTCGTTATTTTGAATTACGGGTTACGAAATTAACGTTCGCGCATGGACAGAAAGGGCCCCGACGGCAGCGGGCAGCCCCCGCCGGGCCGGGTCGGGGTTGCGGAGCGGCGGGCGGGCGGGGAGCGCCGCGGGTCCCGGTGCGCGCGCCGCTTCCTTTTTTTCCTTTTCATTTTCTTTATTTTTTTTTTCCTTCCCCCTCCCTTTATTTTTCTTCCATTTTCCCCTTCATTTTTCTTTCTTTTTTCCTTCCCCCCTTCCTATTTTTTTTTCTATTTTTTATAGTTTTTTCCCATTTCTTTTGTTTCTTTTGTTTCTTTTTATATTTTTTTTTTTTTTTTTTCCCCTTTTTTTTTTTTTTTTTTTCTTTTTTTTTCCCTCACAATAAAGACAAACGTTGTTCTGAACGCTGGCTGCTTCCTTCCCGCTGCATGCCCGCGGCCGCTGCCTCCCTCCTGCAGAGCGGCGCTGGGATTTCGTTCCGTGATGCTGCCCGGGGGTCGTTCTGGCTGTTGGAACGGTTTTGGGGGGGAAAAGATTTTGGGCTCCCACTCCCCTGCACTCCATGGGAGCAGGGGGATGCTCTATCCACGCAGTCATCCACTCATTGCTTGGCTCCAAGGGGGAACGCCGGCTTTGAGAAGTGTGGCTGCCAGCCTGGGGGCAGAGAGTCAGGTAGGGGGACACTGCTTCCAGAGGAGCTCCCTTTCACCCTAAGGTTTCTCACCTTGCCCCAGAAATGAGTGAGGGACAAGGGCACGCTTGCACCGCAGGCTCAAGCCCAGGAGTGCTGTCAGCAGGGCAAGGAGCAGCTCCTTCCACCAGCCTCACTCCCAGCCCCTGCACTCGCATGAAAATTCATACTTGCTGGTTTTGTTCTGCTCAAAAAATTTACTTCTGGAGACCAAACTATTTTTATGGAAGAGGCAGAAGGGCACTGGGGAGCGCTGAGAGCGTGTCGCAGCTCCAGGTAGGACAGCAGCTCTGTGCATTAGAGGATTCTTCACCACCCTCTATCACTTGAAAACAAGGAACCCGGTTTCAGTTTCCCCCCTCCAAAGTCACAGGGCTCGGGGCTTTGCCTCATTGCTAGTTCTTAAGGTGCAGGCCCAAAAAGAGAGGTACTGCAGCACTCCCAGGAGCTGGCCGAGGCAATGCCGGCTCACAGAGCCGCGTGTAGCAGCCCTGGAAATTCACCCATTTCTGTGTGTTCAGTGGGAAAGCATAGCACAAGCAAGAAGTGTTACAGCAGCAGGAACAGCGCTGCTCTTACCTGGATGCTCTAGGGTAGGAGAAGGGTGTGGGGTTTTGGTGAAACAAAGGTTTCAAACGCAATGGTAGAGGCCACGTGGAATTACTGCTGCAGCAATTCATATCCACGGCGTGCCCGCAGCAATACGAAGGGGAGAGAAGTAAAGCACCCGCGAACGCTCAGAATTTCAAAAGCCACTTTTATAAAGCAAATAAAAATATTTACTGATTTGGTACACTCACATGGAAAACCCCTAGAAAGAGTACTAAAAATGAATGGAAACTCCATACAGGGCAGCTATTTTAAATTATATATCAAAACAGACAGATATACCTTCCGTGCTTGTTTATGTTACAAAAACAAAGTCAAAAAACAGGCACAAGCTGTCCACGTGGAAACGTTCTGCTGCAAAGTCCAAAAATCTCTCTACCCCCCCCCCCCCCACCATGAGAAATCCAAAATCCAGAGGAGCGCTGCTGCTGGACGCGTCCTTGACCCCAGGCTGCCTGCTGCGTCCTCCCCGGGTTCATGAAATCTGATTTCTATGCATTCTTCCCAACTCCGTGTCTGTCTTCAGGCTCTTGTGAGTGAAGGAGAGGATGGCTGGAGCTTGTGGGGACGGGCACGGCGCAGCCACGAGGACAGCACAGCGCTCCCACCTCGGCCGCCGGCTCGCGAGTCGTGATTCGCAGTGACAAAACATCATTGGTTCGGTAAGAAATGTACACATTTAAAACGAGCGGAGTTTAAAAAACTACAGGGAGGCTTCTGAATCATTTCATTTCTTCCCCCTCCCGCCCCCAGTTAATAAAAACAAAAACAAAACCCGTCCGTTTTCCGCACTCAGGAGAGCAGAGCTAATTCCAGCTGTATCTTCCCGAGGGTGGGGGCAGCAGGTAGGGCCTCCCGGGGCCGTACGCCTGCCAACAAACAAACAAAAGCAAGCATTTATTTTTTGGATTAACAGCACAGCAAACAAGTTAGCGGGGCTCCAGGCGCCCTACAGCAATGGAACAATGCATCCTCAGCACAGAAAGGTACGGCGCCGCAGCCGGGCCGCTCTCAGCGGAGCTCAGATGCCCGCCTGCAAACCCAGCTTCAGCCTCCGCTCAAGGAGGGCAGATGCACACAGCATCTGGGCCCCAGCAGAAGCAATGCTGCTCAGTAAGAAATAAAAACGACTCCTTTTCTGTACGCGAGCTGAAGCTAAAGCAAGGCAGATGTTGTCACTGAGGAGCAATTGAAAAGAAGGCAGAAAATGAAAAGGGTTGGTTGTGTTACAGAAGCGTTGTTCAGCGCTTGGTGGCTACAAGGCGAAATATCCCCAGATCTCACACTGACACTCACCACCAATTAGACATTTTTGTCTTTGAGATCGAGCGTTCTATACGCTATGTGGGGAAAAAAAAAAAAAAGCTGCTGAAAAAAAAAAAGGTAAAAAAAATAAAAGGTTAAAGTGTCCTTGAAGCATTTCAAATGATTTAAAATCCTGATGCGCCGCAGAGCCCAGAAAGTTCATTCTGTGGGCAGCTATGGGGTTTTTGTTGGCTTTTCCTGGGGGAGGGAAGGGGGACCGGGGGTGATGAAGGGGCTTCGTTTTGTTCTTTAGAAGAGAAAATCATCTTTACCAGGGCACGGAGATAGCTGCTGGAACTGAAAAGCAGAGGGCTTGGCTCCAGTGTGTTTGCAGCAGGCAAGGAGAAAGAATTCTTCAATAAAAAGCTTTTTTTTTTTTTTTTTTCAAAACACCACGTTTTTAAGCGGGATCTGAAGAGAGATGTGCAGAATGCGTTGTTTCCGCTATGCTAGGGAGAGCTTTGGTTGGTTTTTTTAATTGCGATCAAGAAAAACAACCAACAATTAAAAAATTAAGTTGCCTGCAATGCTTGAGAAACCCTTCCAGTCGCACAAAGAGCAGAGAGCCCTGCCTGCGTGTGCGCGTGCAAGTGGGGTTTAGAAGGGCTCTTCACAGCTGCACAAGGCATTTATCTGGACGTTCAGTTACGTATTAGTACGGCCTGAAATCAGGATGTCAGACACCTCCACGACACAGCCACATTTATGCTTCATTTCTCTGTGCCAGCTCCGAGGTGCAGGGAACGCGCGCTACCCCTGAGCAGCCCCTACCCGCGGCAGTTGCATTAATTTGGTGAGCACTTTGCAGCAGTGTGTTTATTAACCTCTTCACGCCATGTTCTGGATGCTGTAAAAAAAGAATTCAGAGGTGAAAGGGACCAAAGATAATTATTTATGCTGCTATGTGTCACCGCTTCCACTTGAATCCCTTTTCAGGGCTTTAAATCTTGGAAACGTGCAGGCAGCAATGCTAGATTCAATGATTGGTTTTGCCTCCTAAACCTTTTCAGGTAGAGGCTGATTTTACTTCTTTGCCATCGGCCCCAAGGAAGTAATTCCATCTGAAAGTTCATTCAAAAATAATGTAAAAAAAAAAAGTAATAGCACCAAAAATTAAAGTGGAGATTGGAAACAGCTGGAGAGCACCACAAGGCCGTCAATATTTTTGCCCACAGCGCTCTGAGGTCTCAAGCTGGCTCTGGCCCCAGTGTCCTCCCTGCACCCACGTTGCTCTACAACAATTCCTGTCCACGTCCGTGCTGTCCGGAACAAACTGTTCTTCATGAAGAGTTAAGGCTGGGAATAAACCAGTTTCAGCGCTGACTTCCTTCACAAAAATACCCACCTCCTCTACCCTGGATAAAAGGTTTTTGGAAATTGATCTCACCAATACCCTCCCATTCAAATTTCAAATATACTGAAAAAAAAAAAAAAGTTGGGTAACACAGCCAGGATTCAGCTCCTAGCTACACCACCATTTTCCCACTAAGACTAATGTGATAAAGATCTGTGCTAAGTTTGCTCATAGTCATAACCGTGCTGGAAGGATTAGCAGTGGCCATGCCTCCTCAGCATACTCAAAGCCAGAGTGCATGGTATACTTGCCTCTCTTTTCCTCATTTCCTGCTGCAATACTAAACACTACAGCTGAATGAGCTAGAGACCGTTCTTACTCCAGTCTTAAAAGCCTCCTCTGCACTAAAAATGCTTCATGGTAGGAGATGGGGGGCGGGGGGAGGCGTAGGGGGGAGAGTGGAAAGAAGGGAGATCTCACTGCTGCTAACAAGGGTTCAGCCAAACACGAGCTGAAGAGCTGGGAGCAGTGGGGCAGGCTGCTCATTGGCTATAGATCCTTTCAGCAGCAAGATGTAATCCCGCAGCCCGCAGACAATGCTGAGAACGGTATTAGTGGCTCGCAGGCTGTTTCTGCTGGGCTTTGGTCCTGACAAGCTGAACCGGCGACAGAAGCACATGGCACTCTGCAAAAAGCTTCCCCAGCAAAGGCCAAAGGCTCTTCTGTTACAAACTGGGTTTGACAGTACGTGTCTTTATTGTATTAACTGCTTTAGAAAACTCAGAGCTAACAATGTCACAGTGCAAAGAGGTTGTGATGGATTCTGCTACCCGAGCCTCCCAGTCAGAATAGAAAAGAAAGATATGAAGTGGACAAAGAACCAGAAGTGGCAAAAAACATAAGACTTTCAAGTACATTACGTGTCATAACGTGTTAAATGGATTGTGCCTGCAGCCCCTGCTGTGTAAGCAGAGAGACTGGGATGTTATCCAACACACCACAGGACAGAATTCAGACCTAAGAGAAAATCACTACTGGAAGCACAAGGGGAACAGCCCTGGGAATCAAACATCAAATCTGTCAGCGTGTCGTACTGCGCAACAAATGGTTGTGGGCTGGGATGGTCACAAGGAACTGGAGTACATTTGTAAGAGGTAGGGAAGAACCAGATCCCAACGGAAGGCAAATTTCAAATGGTTTGTGCCTTGTTTGCCATATAAAGGACTACGAAATAGTTACCGAGCAGCTGAGATCCCTTCTTTCTCTTTCCCCACTACTGGCCAGTAGCCTTCCCGCAACTGAGTAACAGTTCCAATTTACAAAAACAGCACCAGAACATGAAGCTTATATTAAACATCAGAAATGTATTTTGAACTAGTAAGCAGCGCTGCAAATATCCAAGTTCCAAGCATAAGGAATTTGCAGACTAAGTTCTTACTGGGAACACACACACACAAACATCACGTGAGCAAAACAACCTGCTGCTTTCAGCCCTTTTTGTTCTGTTGCATTTTCATGAACTGAGGACAAAACCACGTACAATTTGGGATGAAGCTCTCCTCCTGTGCTCACTTGTTTTTATTTAGCCACGCAAACTAATTTCCGTGTGTACATTTGCAGATGTTTATTCCTCTGACCGCTAGAGCCTGACACTTGAACAGATACAGCCAGTAAGCATTTGAGGGAGCAAATATGAAGTTGTTAATAACCTACATTTGAAACACACAGTGAGGAGACATCCTTCTGTCTCCAAAGCATGTAGATTTCATAGATCTCCCTACAGAAGGAGAAGGCTCCGGTTGAAATACTTGCCTTCAGATTCTATTTTCTCCAGCTGCAAGAGGTGTGTGACTTGGTAAGACACTTGATCTGGTTTTAATGAAAAGCAGTGGCTGCACAGTGATGGCATGGGCCTGGTGCCACAAGCACACACGGAGGGGCAGGGCAGGGTAGGGAGGCTCATCTGTCAGTGCTTGCACTAGTGGCACAGCCACGGGACTAGAAGCAGCTGAGGAAGGCCCACCTTGCAGCCACACACTGAGAAGACACGCAGACAGCGAGCAGCATTTCCATACCTGCCTTCCCCGGTCCATTCGATCCTCAGGTCTCTGTGGGTAGCTCATGGGCCCGCCCAGCCCCTGGTACTGCCCTGGTGGGTACTGACTCTGGGCTGGCAGCATGCGGTTCCAGGCGAGCAGCGGGGCGGCCCCAGCAGTTCTGGAATAGAGAAGTAGAAAGCATGACCTCCAGAGTTGTGTGCTACAAAACGCATGTTGCTGTGCTGTCATTTGATACGTGCTGCCCATCTGCCTCGTGTTTGCTCACCGCTTCCTTCCCCACGCTTGAAAGCTACAGGACCACACGCTGCCATCAGCGGCAAACTCAAACATTACAAACCAGAAATTCCCAAAAATTCCTCGAAAGGATTCAGTCCAGCTTTTATTCCGGGAGCAGATTTGCCAATTCATCCGCCAGCAATCCTGAACATCGATTAAAACCCAGCTATCACCAAGTTAGCTAAACGTAACGCACCATCCAAAGAGTAAACATGTGCAATACGGGAGAATGAGGCTTTCTTTTCTAAATGTCCAGACTCTTTCTGGGAGTCCATTCTTTCTAGTTAATTGCAGGTTGCAAATGAATTCTTACTGCGAGTATTCTGAATCTAGGGTAGGGGCCTTGGCTGCTTTTTCCCATCCATTATTCTGCTCAATATGTCAGAAGGTCTGATCGGGAAGAAACCTTTTCAAGTTCTATTGATGCCGTTTTCAATTGACCACGGTGACCTAGCAACATAAGCACTAATTGGCATGGACTGACTGACATTTGGTGTACAGTTTATATGGGAACGCAAATTCAACATCCATTATAACCCAGTTTGCCATCCTAGATTACTAACGGCAAGAAATGTTTTAATTGCCTTCAAGTACCTATTCTAATATGACAATTATAAAGCAACAGGTGTAATACATCAAATCATTGTTTGATTCAAAATATTTAGAAAAATGAGATAGCCATGATATAGTCTTTAAAGCTAAACACTGGTAAGGGTATGACTCCTTAGAATATTCATAGCAGTTATGTTTTGCAGTACAGTATGTTGTTGTAATGGGAAAATATTGGCTAGCTGAGAGAGTTAATCTTTTACGACCCACATTCAAGAGAGCCAGTTGAACAGAGATAGAAATAAGAAGGACAGCGAGCACAAGTACCTCATTTCACATTTACCTGTTGCACTTCTTAACTGAGTTACTGTGCCTGTCTTCAGAGAGCCTTCCCCTAGGTTTGCCGGAATACGTTGGTGGGACTTTGCCTTTGGACAACCACCCTAACAGAGGCTCAGTCTGATACATACTGTCAGACACACACAGCTCAAGGAGGCAGCGTGACTTCGCGAAAGAGGCTGTCCCAAATAGGAGGATGCTCTGATGGGAGCAAAGCTCTACCATAAGAGGCAAACATTGCTTGGAGTAAGCGGGGAAGCAATGTCAGAAGAACTTGCAAACACAAATTTCACCTACTGGAGTGGAGCGGAGGCAAAGTTTGAATTGGCATAAAAACTCCTATCATCTCCCAAAACGAAACAAATAATACCTGCTTATACAATGACCGGTCTTATCTGATAAATATGCAATAGTTAAACATGATGTGCAATAAATGTACTAGAAAGGAACTTGCACAGAAGCTAAATGGCAAGAGGCAGCTTTATTTTTAGCTTCTAGAGATGCCTAGAAATGCACAATGTTATCTGAAGTATTCAGTAGGAAGAGCAACATCATCTTCTGAGTTAATAGCACATTACACTTCGTGAACTAAACACTCAAATCAGTATTGTAAGAAGGATGTTCCTTTTGATTGAGGGTTTTGAATACTAACTTCACTTTGTTATTATTCTTAGAAGACAGCAGGCTCTTCAGGAAGAACATACTGTTCAGCCTCATGGAAAAATCCATTGGATTACCTACATAACCCCCAGTTCCAGACCTCATCAGTCATTCAGTTTCTACAGCTTTGCCAGTGTCCTTGTGAGAAATACCCTCAGCCCTGAGGATTACAGGTCAAAACTTTTGTTACATACCTACAACCGCAAAGTTCAAAACAAATTTCATTTGACATAAAGATGCATTTTGCAGAGTTTATATGCTGCATTTTTATAAAGCAATGTTTGGTGAAATCAGGACATCCAGCATCTCGGTTTCGAGTCCCTCTTAAGGTGTGAAACTGATAATCAGTTACAACTATAACGTGTTCCAGGGGATAAACCTGGTAGGAAAAGATATGCTGTAGTACATATGCTGACCTTAAAGCCAGAAAAACAATTTAAACCTTTTCTGCTGCTCTCAATTCGCTGAGCTATATACTATTGTCAATCAACCAACTTCTCAGATTATCATCTGGTGAACAACTCAGCAAACTATACGGCTCATGGCAATCGACTTAACGTCCCTCCAATGGCTGCATTAATGGGTGATTTAAGTAACCCGAGGGTGCAGATAGCAAAGCTAGGCCCCACGGTAACGGAAAATTTGCTGTTATCTGGAATATGACATGAATTCCCATTGGCAGTTATTGTCCCAGAGTTGCGCTGACTCAGAACGAAGCTAATGTACAGATGGACTGACTGGCTAACACACAGCATCAGGGAGCTTTATGTAAAAAGAAGAATCTTATGCTGGAGACGAGATCATCTGGATTATGAGGAAAAAGCTTTACATTACTAATTTCCACCCCCTCCCAGAGGCCAATGAAACAACAAGAACCAGTTCAGCACCAGCTGCACTACTCTATCCCAGAAACAGCACAAAGGCTCAAAGCTTTCCTGTCAGGGACAGGCTGCTTGCTTATCCTTTGCTTGATCAAGGATATCGTAGCCTCCTGCCAACCTACTTCATCTGAAAAAGCTGGAGCAGGGGCTGGCCTCTCCATCCGCTGCTTTCTTCCAAGGAGTCAAAGTGGCAGAGAGCAGAAATTCCTTGCAGCTTTTTCTTTTGGAGCACCTGAAGCAGCAGCATGCAGGAACAGCCCTGGGGCCAATGGCATAGGCAACAGCAGTTTGGTAGCACCCAGGGCTCGCTGCTGGCCCGGCCGCTACCAGGAATTAACTGGGAAGCTGAAAGCTTCTTGAGGAGAAGGCGATCAGTTCAACAGGTTTGACCTTTTTTCCCTACAGTTACACCACACGTACCTACCTTTACATCAGAGAAAGCATCTCTTTGAACACCCTCCTTTGTCAAATCAAATACACATTCCAAAACCACGGCAGAATTACTTATCCTCAGCGCTATGACTGGCAAGTTAGTGATTGTCATGATCGAACCAAATACAAGGCAGGAAGGGGAAGGTCTCGTAAGCAGACTAGGTAGAACAGCAAGAATTACGTTTTCCAAGCAGCACCATTCATCTGCAAAAACAGTGCATCTGGAGAGTGTGTGATCATTTCTAAAGGTATCAGCGAGAACCACGCGCAGCAATCCTACGACAGGATTCTAAATAGGGACGGTCCACTATGACGGTTACGTGAGAAGATGCATTTCAAGTGGGAAACAAAACAGAATTTGTCTGAAAGGAATTATTTACGTGAGAATTGAGCACCTCTTCCACTTTCCAAACATAAACGACCCAATGACAAAAGCACAGCAGTGTAAAAACAAATAATTACAAGTTGCAGAACTGTGGCAATATTTCACAACATGGTACTACACAAACTGTATTCAATTAAGGTGCGGGAACGGCAACTCTCACGGACAAAGTGATATTAAAGTTTGTAATGCAGCATTCAATTATAACGCGATATTTCCCATCGACCCCACACAGGACGAGGGAGCTGAACTTCCACAGGGATCTAAACGGTTGCCATGGAAAGCATGATCGCAGAGAGCTCAATAAATTCTACCAAAGCCCATACTTTCAATGGTTAACGTTTGCAAATAAAAACATGGGAAAAAGAAATTACTGCCTAATAGGAGCAGAAACTTCAAGGACCTTACATATACTCCCGTTCCTCCATAAATATAAACAAATGTAATTATTCATAGCTTTCACAGGTACGCCTGAAGTTTGTGAAGTCTGCCTGACTTAAGGGCATACAACCTATCAATGAGGGAACGCATGTAAAACATCCCTTATTATCAAACCATGTCACATTCCTTCTATTCGATGGCACTTATTGGACTGCGGATTCCATAATCCTCCTCTGAGTCCCTTCTGCATTTAATTCAGTTCAGTCTTAAGTAGTTAAAGAAACTGTTTTCAGTGGCAACTAATAACTACTGACCTACAGTGACACTGCCCTACAATAGGCTTGTCAGGCCTGAAAAACTTGTACCAAAGAAGCTGATTAGGACTTCAAGAGGTTTGTAGCAAGAATCAATGGCTAGTCTGTACTAATGCTCTGGTTGCAGCACAGAAATGATAAAAGTGGAACACCATTAGTTATGCCTCATTAAGCTCCACAGCCCTCCTAAAAAGAAATTTGTTTAGCCTGTCCAAAATCTAATGCAGTTTTAAGCTCTCTGTGTTCAATTTCATAGCATCTCAAAAGCTTCAATAAGATAAAGGCCAAAGAACCAAGAACGGTACCAAAGCACCAACAGTAAAGTTAATTTTGAAGTCTGGGTTTTAATGGAAAGTGTTTTTGCCTTCCTTTTTTAATACGAAGTACTCAAACCTTTTAAAGGATGAACACCGCATAATGCGCTCACAAAATATAAATAAATCATAGACGTTAATTAACTTCAAAAAACAACTGTTGTACAACACGATTCGAGCGAATTTATACAACAGCTCAAAACAAAGAGCTAAAAACGCTGTGAAAGCCAAACAGAAACCAGTACATACTCTTAACCATGCTTTACAAAACATCAGTCCCACCTGCCTTACCTTTGTGGTGCTTGCTGAAATAAGGGTGTAGGGCCTCGCCAAGACTCCTGGGGCCTAAGATCTAGAGGGTAAAACAAAAAGTGAAAAGTAAATATACTTACAAGAACCACGCTCTGATTTCTATACTGCATCACTTGTTCTTAAACTAGATAGATCACAAAATACACGTCACTAAGTCTTGTTCGGTTACTACTGCTGGCTTTGATTGATCTCCTTTACGTCGGCCCACGACAAACTCAATGCTAATAAAAGGCAACCTTTTAAAATACATTCAAAAAGCTTCAGGGTGTAGGAATTAGTTTTAATCAGTTGATGCTTGAACACTTCACAGGTGTCTATAACAGTCAGTAACATCTCAAAATGCAAAACCAAGTCTGCTGCTGTGAAACTGAAGACTTTAATATTTATATTTCCCACAAGTATGTTCATTACTACATTACATGAAAGAACTTTGCATTAATAGATATAAAAATAAATTTAAACTTAAGATTTCAAGATCTTAAAAGTGCATATAGATGAGACATTGAAGACATTTAAAAGTCCGTTAATTAAATATATTAATGATCTCTCAGGTAATATAATTAGATTGAGCTAAATCTTTTGGCCAAAGACATAGCCCTGCAGTTGTAAGAAACTGGAATGAAGAGGACCACCCACTTCTCAATTGTTTCTTCTGCCCAAACCACCTCTTTACAAAGACGTAGCAGTAACAACATTGCTTTAACAGGACACGCAATTAAATGGTTGTTGTTCTTCTAAATAAACTGGTCAGTAAACAGGATGAAAGAAACAGCTCATCAATAGCTCCCCGGTCAGGTCACAACACTCAAACTGTGTAGCAACGAAAAGCTTCAGTTTCAGTGACACCTTTGATTCTTTTCAATGGTGTTTAAGTGTGACCTAATTTTAACAGCTGGTTCCAGAAGCTGACTAATGGATATGCTATGATGGGACAGTAAGACCCTGTTAAACCGCCAATATTCAAGTACACTAAAGCCCTGCAATCGTTTGAAAGAAACAGGGAGAAATAGATAGAGGGAGATCTGTGCCTCTCTCCTAACTCCGGCTGGATTGTCTGCGTGCTTTAATGGCCTGACCTGAACAGAAAGCTTTCATGGCAGCACTTGAGAGCTCAGCACACAGTGTGGGCAGGCCCTACTGAAGATAACACACACTTGGGTCAGGGGAAATCAATTGTGATCCCCAGCAGCTCTGTCGTTTGCGTCTGGCCACCTCTAGCCACAGCTAATCCCCCTTGGCCAAGGAACGCAGTCACCTGCTCAGCAGTATATATATTTGATGAATTTATTACATTTTATATAAATACATCATATGTGCATATACACGCAGACACAGGTGCGTATTGTTACCAACTGATGCTCATAATCAGGTATAAGTGGTTATCTCATACATAAAGCACCACAAGGACCAAAAAGATGGATGTATGACACACACTGATTAAGCCTGTCAGAATTGCAAGGGTTTTCACATGCATAAGCAGGCTGGACAAACACGATGCTTTAGTGACGATGTTTGATTTTTTTTTTTTTTCTATTCAAAAGCAGTGTAATAGAAGAAATCCCCAGAATCACAATGCTGGCTTTGAGCTGGGGGGTGAAAATAAGCAATTAAGTTACAACCCTCATCTGAAGCTGAAATGAAGATGAAATCATTAAAGATTTCTATTTTTAAACTCAAGCTAAAATTCCATTATGTATTACCATAAATTTGTTAAAGGCCAGCAGTGCCCCCCATTTCAAACAAAAAATATCCCGGCAAGGTTTTTCATTTCTAATAGTTTCCAAGCTCTAATAATACTAGCACCACAGAATAATATGCAATACAGCACAACTGAGTTCTGCTAACAATGTTTGCAGTTTAAAACCCTCCACCTGTAGCTAGCACATCTAGTTCTGTCCGTGCAGCCACCAGGATGACTGCTGGGTTTTGGTTCTAGCACAGCTCAGGTTTAGCAGACCTACAGATCCAATACTTCCATTCTCCATACCTTGATAACTCATGCAGTTTTCAAGCTATAGCTTATTTTGCACAGATGCCCTTGTCACACTGCAATGTTCCAGTCAACACAGAAGCGGGAGGAGGCAGCTCAGTTCTCTTGTTGCTTGCTGGAAGACAAACTTCCAGAAAGAAGATGCCAGTCTTGCCCTGGCGTGGTGCTTCCCATTCCTATGGATCCCTGAATAAGGGCTAGTTAAACTTTTGTTTCATACTGAACTGCTTCTTTTCCTCTGAAAGAGGCCCAACTACCCTGCTGCAAGCACATCTCTATCTAACAGTTCCCTAGAGCTGCCAAGAGTTTAATGAAATCACTATAAAGACATGTAAAGCCACCTTATTACCGTTCACTTGTACGGCTCTGGTAGAGAACAGTCTTTGAAGGGGAAAAAGCTTGGAACAGTAAATTACACTTCAAAAAGTGACAGAACTGGAAGAGAAATGACAATTAATGTTTTCTTTAGTCTTCAAAACACAGGCATTTCCTAGAGCTATAAGGCCAAATAAACTGCCTTCCTCAGCAGCTCCTCAAGTAACAATTTATCTAATCAGTGTGGCAATCAAAGATGAGATTTTCTGTTTACTGATTGCACTAATCAAAATCACTTTTCAAATGCAGCTAATCGACAAGTTTACTGACTGAAATGAAAGTCATAAATCAGATACTTTGTGTTGCAGAAACCAAATATGCCATTCATAGAGTGCTGCCATTCCGCACTTGACTCCCCCAAGTTATCAGCACAGACAATTATTCATCAGCTGAAAATTGGCACATCAAAGTCAAATCAGAGAACAGCAGTCAGGAACACCCACAGCAGGCCCTTGAAGGAGAGGTGGCACTTTGCTTGACCGCATTGCCCTTCGAGAGTCTAATTTTTCTTCATCATACATATAAAAATGTCATATGTAAAATGAAAAGTTGCTTTGCATCAATCCCATAAGAAGTGGGCATTATAACCACATCAGTGCTAGCTTTTCCGGAATGAGACAACGTGCATTTTCAGAAAGCTTCCCAATCCAGTTATTCTATAACATACAGGTGTTCCCTCACATTCTACCTTTTACACTCTCAGAAAGATGTAGCTCATGAACATCATTCTGACACGAGACAATCTGCTCCACTAAGAAAATTCTGCTTACACCTTCTCAATGCCTCGTAATTTGATTTTCTAGTTGAAGACATCTGCTCTTTGACAGTGGCATTTGTGCTTGGACTAAAAGGCGTGCCTGCAAAGACAAGGAGCCGCCCGTGCTCTCAGATCTAGGAATACCTTGTGGAATCCAGACACAATGCTGTCTGGGTGAAATTGGTGGCAAGGAGAAATAAGCCTTACCTAATTCTGACAGCGAGTGTCCATCAGAGCAAGCACACTGTCCGCGTGTGCCTGTTCAACAAGATGACTGCCACCTCCTAAAGCAGGGTACAGGGAGATGCTGATGCGCTCCCACCTCAACAGTTTGCAATTCGTGACATGTAACAGTGTAGGGGTGCAGTCCCAATTGCAAAAACCCTTCAGTATGAGCACCAGAAAGACCGAGCTCAGCATGAGTTGTGATAGCTGAAGATATTTTCACAAGTGCCTTTAAATGGTTTAAGCAGATCCCATTCTCAACTGGGTAAAAGAGAAGCTGAGGCACACAGTGCATTGACAGGTCCTGCCGACCCACCAGCCACACGGCAGCACAGGAGGCCACGCACCAAAACGGAGCTGGAAGGACCAGCAGGTTGACCTGGCATCCTTTTAATACACAGACTAAGTCAACCCCTGCCTAACAGAAAATGAAGCACTAAGGCACAACAGGGAAGGAAAAAAAAAAGGCTTGCTTTTAGATGTGTCAGGCACACCCACAGAACAGCAGGTGAGGATGATGGGATGCCTGAAGCAATTTGAGAGTGAGGAAGGGGCAGGAGATGAGGAGAGAATGGGATGCGTTCAAGAAAGCCCTCGGACAATTTCTGAGAGCAACAGACGTGCTGGGATTCCATACTGATCAGTAGATTCAAGCCTCCTCAATTTGAAAGAACGATGGCATTGTGGCATATTTGCATTTGAAGTGTTTCCTACACAACACAAGGTGCTCAGATGCCACAAGGATAAGAGCTTTTTTAAGTACCTAATTGGCAAAATAAGCTCCATGTATGTAAAGCTCACAAAATTGCTTTGAAGTAACTGTTTTTCAGAAAGTGTCAAGATTCAAGCTTCAGAAGACAGGAACATCAGTATGGGGCAGGGACCCACAGACTCACAAATACCTTACCTCCCCACAAAACCACACATTCTCTCTCCTTGGAGAGAAATACGAAAGTATGATGCCAGTCTGGTAGCCCCACTTCCCTCTTCTTTAAAGGTCGTATTTTTGCTTACTCCAAAAATCCATTTGTTTTCTTTTAAAGAAAGTTCATAGCTTTAAACTCATACTTAATCTGTGCCTCCCCACCAATCTGATTTCTCACACAGGAAGGTTGCCCCACTCAAACACAGTTCATCCACTCTGGACCTGGACAATAAGCTTAATTCAGAATGGCCAACGATATCATTTGCTCTTCCCTACACAGTCAAGAAATACAAGTCAGCTATGAAAAGTATGACAGCTTCACTATGCAGCAATCTGGTTTCCTACATATGACAGGTTGCTGGAGATCGAACTTCGGCTATCTCACCTGTTGAAACTTCAAACATCTAAATAAATTTAATATTGCAAGAATTCATCTAAATAATGACAACTGAGTTTAAAGCTCCTCTTTAGGCAGTTTAGTGATGTTTTTTCCTGTTTTAATTCCACCATTACAGAAATGCAGCTCCTGATCACAGGTAAAGAGACAAGACCAACAACTTCTCTTCCCAAGTTACTGAAGCAGATAGCTCAAAATAAGACTGGCATATAGGAAAAGACACAACCAAACACCTCCAAAAGGGACTGGGCAGTCCACACAGGCCAGGAGCAAACTCTGCAAGACACCACAGTTCTTCTCTCAGAGTCCTACAACTTAACTTGTGCATTAATTATTTCCTGTGGCCAGCACTCTCTTCAAACACAAGCCATTAAACTTCTAGTCCACTGATGCTAGTGATGTTGAAATTCAGCCACATACTAAATACACTCAGCATAACAGACACTAAAACCCTTATTGGACAACATGCAATTTGAATACTAGGCACAATATGTAAAGCAGGGTCCTGCTTACAGGTACATGTTTGCATTTTAGAATCAAAGTTGTTTTAGTATATTTCTTTATTGGAATAGCTGTAGTGAAAAGTAAGAGAGAAGAGCAGCCCAAGGTTCATCACTCCGCTACCCGATTTCCCAACACACACAAAGCTCTGCAGTAGTTGTGGACTCTTCAAAAGCATAACTAACTCACACAAGGCAGACGTTTGGAGAAGAGTCATGTTCATATCAAATTATGACTTGACATTTAACTAAGTCAAATCAGAATAATTTTGTGATTTAACTCCAACAACCGTTTCCCCCTACTCTCAATTTAATGCTAATTAACCAACAGCTAAATGGAAGAAAAAGTTTTCAAGAACACTTCTTCTAGTGTATTTTCATTCGTTTCTAGTTTTGTGCTACTATTCCACAGAAATAAACCATCCAGTTAGGCTCTGAACAGCATGGCCAGTCGAGACTAAACAACAAAGCCAAACTGGTTTTAATAACACCAAGATTTTCCCAGTGAACAATACACACTGTGTTGTGTCATTCCAACAAGTTCAGAGAAAAATATTTTTCTTTTAAAAAAAGCAGTACTCATACTGGTGCTAATTCATATGAAGAACAACTTTCTTCTGAAAAAAGCATAAGGTGATCAGGCAAAAGGAGGAAATGGAGTTTGTTTCTCGGCAGGATTTCTGTAACAAAACACCAAATGAAGCAACATAAAACATTTCCCATTCACTGATGCCAAAAGTGTTTAAAATTCAGCACCTCAGTGTGCAAGGGCACCAAATATACCATATCGGAGTACAGCCATCTGAAATTTCAAGAGCGTAGAGAAATTTATTGCCTGAACTCCCGCTGTTGTCATAAGAACATCAAAGCAGTCAAAACACACCTCCTGCAGGATGAAGATGAATTCCTGAATCTACTTGTTACTTGTAATAGCACAACAGACCAGAATCCAACTCATTTTTCAAACTCAGAAAAGTTTAAAGCAGAACTCACTTACTTGACAGCAATTTAGGAATCTGCTGCTGCCCACTCATAAGTGGCCGGGTGTACGGGCTCCCATAAGCTCCAAGGGGTACCGCATTGGCGTACATTCCTGGCATCCCTCTTTCCCTTGGCATTGCATGGCTATTATGGGTAAGAAATGAAGAGCAGAAAGAATAGGATGTGTTCACGAATGCCATCTTACAGCACAGCTGTTACTTAGTCCATTCAATACCCATCTCTCTCCAGTGCACCAGTGGAGATGTGCACAAACATGCTGCAGTGACTGACTTACACATAAGGGTACCAGGCACACCACAAACAAAGCATACACTCTGTGAGCTGGTGCTAGCAAAAACTCTCAAGATTCTATAACAGGTCCCAATAAACAGGAGAAAAAAAGCCATTTTCTGCAAACTAGGTAAGAGTTCAGTAAAACTGAACTGCTAACGCTGAAGTCAATGTTTGCCAGGCCTGTGGTATTTTTCCTTACGCAGAATTACATTCACATTAAGACTCCAATGACCCCAGCATCTGCCACCCTGAGAAGCAAGACACATGCGATCAGGAACATAACTTTTTTCACCCTTCATAACTACAATGTGAGAGATGGTTCACAAATATAGCAGTGGAACAAATTATGCTTTCTAACGCACAAGTATACGAAAGGATGTTACTTTTTCTTCTTCCAGCTCCTCTAGAGCCGCATTAGGGCCATAAGGTGAGGGGAAAAAAAAAGTATTATCTCTTCTTAAAGAGACTCACAGAGTTTACTTTTATTTGATAGTATTACAATCTACTTTAAAACATTCTCTGTTCAGGCTCTGACAGACATACGGCTTCCTGTACTTCCCAGTAAGGGAACAACATTTCATTTTATCTGTAATACACAGCCCCTGCTCGCTCTCTCTTAGATGTAGTACAATAATGCTTCAGAGCACAGAATGAAAGTTATCTTGACTTTTGGAGAACTAATAAAAACTGAGTGTAAAAACGCCTTGAAAAATGACAATCAAACAGATTGTAGGGTGTAATCCAAGTGCTTTAAATAAAGGTTTGTAAAACCCCCTCATTTTTAAAAGCATGAAAGACATTCCTGGCTTTGTAATAGTATTAACTACCACTTGTGTGCAATATCCTCATTGTATCTTCTGTACTACTTCAAGGGAGTATCCACCAAACAAGTTGAAAAAAGAAAAAAACAGGAAAGCTAATAAGAAATATTTTGTGGAAAAAACACCCCTCAAAATAAACAACTATGAAGGTATTACTGCAAAATTATCATGTACGATTTTCATTAACACTGACTATAATTAATCACACGCCAGAGTTTCCAGTATGGAAAACCAGCATCTAATCTGTTTCCAACCCCTTGATGTTTTTTTGGGTTTTTGTTTGTTTTTAAAAGGGGGAAATAAAGGAGTATAGTCAGTAGTACTGCCAGGCTTACCCTAAAGTTCTAAACGCTGACTGGTCCAAGTGGACTGGCTTTCTGTCTCGATTAAAACCAAGCTGTGGTCTCCAAGGCCTGCCATCATTGTTGGTCTTTTCCCAGTCTCCTGGCTTCAGAACTGGAGGTGGTTTCCTGAATACCAAAAATAGTTCCATAAATAGTTACCAGAGCAAATGCTCAGATTAATGAAAGAAAATTCAATTATTTGAAATCTCACAACTGATACTTACTTTGCACCAGGTAACACCGTAGCTTTGAAAATAAAGTCTTCATCAAACTGTGGATCTTTGAAAGAGATACTGCAAGAAAACATTTGAGAAGTGTGTTTACTTGAGAATTAAGACAAGCAAGATGAAAAATTAATTGCTGGTCAATTAACACTGACACCCACAACAGAAAAGATGCAAGAACCCATGACTTAAACTGTACAGCATGTGGGCATGTTGACCACATGGAGCTGGATCTCTGCTGTTTTCTACAGGGTGATGTTCCTCCTCTACTGTGTCAGTATTCCATCCAAAAGAAAATTTATGTTTAGAAAACAGTTAATCCTATGTGTGGTAATAAAAGTATCTATTCAAGAACTGTGAGTACAAATCTTCTAGTAAAAGCACTTGTACTTGATTAAGGTCAAAGGATACCATAGCAAGGATGGGAAAGATATTAGATTGCTATGCAGTCTGTTCAAAAACATAGAAAACTTGGAAGTGGATTTTCCTGGAGCAGGGACTTTTTATTCCAAAAGGCAGCCTTGTACTTGCATGTAGTTCTGCCAATGAGATATGTATGTTTTTTTTTCAGTGACATCTCGAAGAACTTCTGTTTTGAGCTGTCTAGCATTACCCAAAGAACAAAATATGGATGAAAAACTATTTTATGCTAGTGGAACGCATTCCATAGCAGTTTGGGTTTGCTTTTGGTAAATTTGTCCACACTCCAGTCTCCTGGTTTAAGTATCTACACTCCACCAGCTGCCAGGAAGAATTCTGAAGTACACAGGACCAGCTTGCTTGCTTCCTGTTCTCTTACTACCAACCATTTGATACAGAAGAACGCTAGGGATGCCAAGAAAGACAAAAGCAAATCACTAAGCAGACTAATCTCTCTCTTCCACATGAAATAAACCTATTTTTCCTTCAAAACAGAGAATGAATTAGACTCCAAGGAAAGAGAATAATGGTCCCTTAGAAAATTCAATCAGAATCAAAAGAATTGAAGAGTAGAACCATGACTACTCATCCCATCTCAAAACACAGGAAGAAAAAAAATCTTTGCAACAGAGGAATAGACAGAAGCATAAAACAATTCAAAGCTCCTCACAGTGGCAGATGGAAAGCGAAAAACTACTGACTACTCATCACTCAGTGATGTTCTCATTTCAGAACATCCTTTCAACAATATCCTGTCAATCCACAATTTAACATTTCTTATAGCCTCTAAGTAGTTGTACTAGTTGAACCAAGTTATGCCTCTTTTGAGGAAAAAAATTATTCAAGCAGATCACAAGTGATTTTCAATGTCTCAAGTATCTTACGTGGCACAAGACATGAGAAGTTACAGGCTCAAGTATTAAATGCCTACTCTACTGTGCCAAATTAAGTGAGAAAGACGTAACACACTAGGTGTACAGAAATTTGCTGTTGAGTATAAGAGTCATTCAAATCATTTCTGACCACAAGGTTAACCCTTGTGAAAACTCTACATTGTTTTTTATTCATCATGAAGTTTCCTCTTATCCTCTCAAACACTACGGTAAGGCAGTCATTATTACTCCTATACATTCTGCAATTACAAGGAGGACAAAAAGGAAAAACAAAGCCAAAAAAACATTGTTGGGATGAAGCTTTCAATCTAACAGATTAGGATCTGATTCTTAAAGGGCTGGCAGGTACCACATCCTCACAGACAGCATCCAACACTTGCAGGGCTGAAATATGCTACTAGGTGGGTCTGCCTCAAGAACAATGTACAGATGGAAAAGGCTCACTTGATCAGGAGAACCCCTCTGTTAACCAAGACTTCTAAGACAGGAAGCTGATGAGAACCTGTCTCCAGAAGAGAGAAGATACTAAAATAAACAATAACAAAAAAAAATCCTAGCAGTGCAGACAGCTTTTATAAAGAGAGCTTCCTCCTACAGGGCAGGGAACCCAGCCATTCAGGGAGAGAAGAACAACCCCTTACTGTTGATTCAAAGACACAAAAGCTTATATTCTCAGACAATTCCTAAAGAGTTCAATTCCTGGGAATTGTTAGGAATGAAAATGGATAAAAATCCAACCAGCAAAAATGAATTAAAAAAATCAAGAGCTGGAAGGCTCTTAATTGGAAAAAAGTGAAATAAAAATCAATATCCAATTCTGTCTCAGAGGTTTGGACTCATGAAAGTTTGGTTTTCTTTAATTTAAAAGGCTGGATAGAGAATACAGAGTTCTACTGGTGTTGCTCTTTGCTTGCCAGAGATCCCGAAGTCACAACAGAGAACACACAAAAAAGTAAACTGGGCAAGATGAGGCACTTCTGGAGGGACGTGAACCACTGGGTTTGATGCACCGAGAAGCAACCACTTCAGATGTCCCTGCACAGGGCATGCCACCACACACTCTGCTTAACCATCATGACCCAAACGTGACTAACATTATATTTTGAATTCAGTTTTCACAGAAAAAAAAAGAGAATTTGAAACAAAACTTTCATTTTTTCTTGAGATGGATTCTACAAAACAGGTTAAACTGAGTTTTCTTACTGCAATCTGTACACCAACATATTAAAACCCAGAATTTACTTACCTGACAGCAGAATTTTGTGTAAGATCACGCAGCATTGGAACGGGAGACTCTACTGTCCTGATAAGAGAAAAGGCTCTGTTAAAACCTCACGTAACATTTCTCAGCATCAGCTCCACTTTCTCTATAGCTACCACACACAACTGTCAATTAAGCCTATGACAAGTAAAATATTTTGAAATTAGCTTGCCTTTTCTCTACACCAAATTGTTGTATAAGCAGTGGAATTACTGAATTCTTATTTCTTTATGATACTTTTGCAGTTGATCATTCATGTGCATTCTCTCTAAGGTCTAATAGTGGATTTGCACATTTTCCACTGTCCAAGTGTTTAGGAGTAAAAACTACTCAGCACCTCAGAAACCTCTCCACATCACTGAAGTTTGATCATAACAAGCCAACAGGTTTTAAGAGGGCAGGAGAAGTGCAGAGTAACAGACACACACAGACACCGCATGGACACAAACTGACTTCCTCGGGGAGGAAAAAAGGCTCTGAAGAAATAAATACTTTTAGCAGCTGTTTTACCAAGCACTTGAAGAGTTTCCTTCCTAACAGATTTAATAGGCTGGGATGCAGCTGCTTCTTAACCCTTTCCTTCTTCCCTCCAGAGAACTTATATCCTCATGTTGAGTAGAGGAACAACATGCTGGAGAAAATTAACCTTGTCCATCTATTGGCTCACGTTACCATGCACAACCATCACACATCATGGGCACACAGGTCAAATTGAACACATTTTGCTAAAAAGATCTGGATGAAATTTAGCGAGCTAGACA
The DNA here is from genome assembly GCF_002078875.1 of Numida meleagris. Classification (NCBI taxonomy): domain Eukaryota; kingdom Metazoa; phylum Chordata; class Aves; order Galliformes; family Numididae; genus Numida; species Numida meleagris. Next base: position 3,499,013 of record NC_034411.1, read on the forward strand.
CTTTTTGAAGTGCTGATATAAATGCTTCCTTATCTTCACAGAACTTCTAGCAAACAGTATCTCTCTAGGTAAAACAAACAAACCCCACACATTTCTCATGCCCTAGATAGGGAGGGCAATGAGAGAGTTTTCTTCTTCCTGCATTACTATTCCCTCCAAGAACAGCTCTGACTTGCTCATATTCTTCACATGCCATGACAAGAATAGAGAACTGCATATTAGTGACTGTGATCTAGGATACATTATCTGTCCAACAAAATCGAAGTATTTGTGCATTTAATAGAAATGAGTTACAGAACACCTGCTTATACCTCTAAACAAAGTTAGATTAATGAATGCATATCCAACAAAGCAAAGATTACACTGATGATTTCTCAAACTAAATGCATTATCTTGAAAGAGGAAAAAAATAAGCTTATTTTCTACGTGTAGTTGGTTAAGGTACATTCCTGAATTTAGTTCTACAGCCTAAATGGAAAACAGCAAAGTACATCTCTATCTGGATTTTTTTTTTTAATGCAATTAAGATTAGCATGTAGAAAGCAGGGGTTTTTTTCTTTGAACAGCACGCCCTACTGGAAGTCACATCAGACTCTTAAATCAGAATTCACACAAAAGCACAAGACCAAAGCAATGTGATAATACTGAGGAAGGCTGCTGTTTTCACTACCGCTGTTAGTATGTAGTCCTGGTTTACCTAAAAGTAGGCTTGTAAAATGAGCGTTCTTGCCTTTGAGTAGTATACTGACCATAATACACGCCCACTCTGAATCCTAGCAGAAAGCATGCTTGGCTTCGACCTAGATACACCATCTCATCAGGAATTTTAGGTTTCTCATTGTGGGCATGTTTTTTGTTGTTGTTTTTTAGTTTAAACGCAGGCATAACTGAAGGAAGTACCCGTTACCGTCAAACAACTGATGCTGAAAGCTGTACTCACTTATCTGGAAGAACAGCATTTTCATTCAGTGTAAGCTTTCCCTGGATTCCATAACACAACTCTGGGGGCAAATCCACTGGCTACAGAAAAAATAACATTTCAGATGAAGCACATAAGAACTCCACCCCTCATCACCTACACAATCCCCTAAGAACAAATATAGCCTACCTCTGTATTTTTGGACTTGTACTGTTCTACAATAAAGTCACAAAGTGGATGGTGTTTTCCAACAAAAAGAACATCACCACCAAGGCTATTTCTTCTGTCTAGAAAAAAATTGAAGAAAACAGGTAACAGTTCAGAAGAAAGAAAGAAGTAAGGAATACAGCATACCAGCACACTATTCCATTGCTATCTCCATCAGTGCTCCTCCAGAGGAAAGCTTCACTGTGATTTACGAGAGAGCTCTGAAAGTTCTCAGTATCTCTGCCCAGAACTGGATGCCTCTGGTCACCAAAACTAGCAGTAGGCAGTAAAAGAATGGAAATCCTGTGCTTAATGGGAAGAATCTTGAATTCAGAGCCACGTGATGGCAAAGACATAGATTGAAAAGACATCTCCCGTGATTGCTTTACCTACAAGAACTGGCAACCAGGTATAATTTTTGTACAATACTGAAAGTAAAACAGTCTTGCTTTTATAAATTGAACACGAAGGTTAACATACTGTAACTGGACACAGACTGCTAACCAACTCTAATTTTGAAATACAAGTTTACTCTTTGATTCCAACATATTCATCTACCAATTACTTTGACAATGTACGCTGGTAGAAGTTTTTGATATGACTAAGTCGACATCTAATTCTCAGGTTAGATCTTGCTTTTATTTTAACGAAGTAGACCTGCGCAAAAGTGAAAGTTATAAAATAAACCCATCAAGGATCATCCTAACTACCAACACTATCCACAGGAAGTGGATATAGCTTGGCATAATTCAGCTCCTGCTCATTTAGCGCTTAAAGCTACATGGAGCCGTAGTAAAAGCAAGTTGTAACGAATACAGCACAGTCACAACAAAATAGAATAATTCTTACTTTCTTCAGGAGTGAGGTCAGGATACACTTCTTCCAAGGCAGCTCTCAGGCGTCGCTCATCAACAAATGGCAATAACGCAACACCTACAAAAATCAAATCGTCCTAGTTCAACAAGTGTGAAAAACAGTCACTGTTTTGAGGCATCCTAGGAGAAAGCCATCTGAAAAAAGAACCTACCCAGAAAAACAACACAAAAAAAAAAACTAAAAAAGCACCGTCCTCTTCTAGTGGAAAAACTCAAAACATAATGCAAGCATTTTACTTGTGGCACTATCCTAATGCAAGTTACCTCTGCTACACACTGCTCAGATGAACAAACGTTGGATGTTGGTCTCCATACCAAACCAAGCTAAATTACAGTAAATTAACTAGAGTATTCTCACTCAGGGAGGAAAGGAAAAAGTAGCATGGGGGTTTGGGAAAATGTGATTGGCACAGGTTTTAGCTTTGCGATGTTTGAGACCACCCAGGCTACCTACGTTGTACAATACTCTGTGTGCTCGACCATTCTGCCAACTACTAATGCTTTAAACCAAAGTCTTCAAAACAGTGACTGACTGGAAGAAGCTTGAAAGAGACAGTCCAAACCTTTCCACTTTCTAAGACATTGTAGTAAAGAACAGTGAAAAGATGAGAGTCCGAACCGTTGTGTTCTGAGCAGCTATGGTTTCAGGAATGATAAACGTGTTCGTGAACGGCTATCCTTGAAAAGATACTAGCATGGAAAGTTCTAATAAATACTTTATCTTACTGTTCCATCAGTATGGCGGAAAAAATAAATTTCAGAGCCTGTGACCCTGCAGGCTGCCAGCGAAAGGAGGAAAAGTAGAACAGGATGAAAGAGAATGGTTATGTCTGAGCACTCCTCTATCCTCCTCCCTTCCCACAGTCTGGGGAAGAGACGCACTTGGAAGCAGCATCCACTACCCAGATCTGCTTCATTCAGGAATAAGATGAGGTCATTAAGACAGACATTATTTATATCATTTGCTAAAGATACTCTCCCAACAGAATTCAGTTCTACTTCATTCAATTTATTAAGAGATAACAACAGAAGAAATCACTATGTTCAGACATGTGGTGATGCAGATTATATTATCCATTAGGGACTATTCATGTTAGCTATTAGTTTAACTCCCAAGTAACGTGGAGGCTCCTCTCAGGACCAAAATTCCTCACTAAGCAGTACATCTCACAACATTTCTCTGAGCTCACTCTTAATCATATTTGATAAAACTGGAGAACAGTAATACCTGGTGTGCTCCAGTATTTTTCTTCAATTATCAACTTGAAAAAGCACTAAGAAGTTTACTGTGGAAATTCTTTAAAACATATACTTCTGTCACCTTTATTAAAGGTTTCAATCTAGAGTAATTATTCTAGTTCTTACTTCATTTCCCTTACCACAAACAGTAGAGCGTTATCTAACCATGACAACAGCCTGCTTCTACTGGTGGGCTTTCTACTGACGATATTCATCGTTTCTGATTTGCATCTGCACGAGTTCTACCAGCAGGCAGATCTCAGACACATTTGTCATTACAGTTTTAATTATGCCAGTATGAAGACTGACAGTGTATCAGAATATTATTTAGCTGGGACCAGAGCTGCACAGTCTGCAGCTGCCTACCACAAGTAAGAAGGCTGCACTGCTCTTGCTGTGCAAGCATAAGAGGCTAACTTCCACACTGACTGACCCCTGCTGTATCAAAGACAGCACAAGATCACAGTCACATTCAAATTTCAACTGGAAGTACTTGCAAAGGGAAACACCGATGAGCTCACCCTGGAAAACAAACTATTCTCACCTTCACAACAGTGGCAGAATGATTGCGAAATATGAATGATGCATTCATAACCCAAGAAATTACAAGAAGGACCAACGGTGAACCTTCAGGAGCATAATTACATCTCCAATAAGATGAGCTTCGGATGTTGTACTAGCAACACAAGGTACACTAGACACTTTTACCAAGTGTCTTCTAGCTTGGAAATTTCTTGTTTCACAGCCGCCTCTTAAACACGAGAATTCTGGATGTTAATCCAGAACAAAGAATTTATAATGCAATTACGTATCAAGTGAATACAAAGTAATGTTACCGACTGCTGAAAGCACATGGAAGCAACTTAAAGCACTACTCCTTTCAACTGTAAATTTGATAACCAGACAAAAGGAATAAGGACAGTTGCCAGAACTACAGCAGAGGGTAAGACAGACCTTCAAGTCACAGAGCAAAAACAGGCTAAGCTACATATCTCAGAAAACTCAGGTCCATCTGCTTTGATTTTGGATCACTATCAGGAGTAAGTCACTGGTGTGTCTAGCTGGCTACTTCAAAGCATGGCTGAGATGATGTAGAGAAGGAACAACAGCATCACAGATGCTGGCAGGAACCTCTGGAGACAATCTTGTCCGAACCCCAGTTCAAACACAGTCACACCTTGTCCAAGACTATGCCCAGTTGGATGTGAAGTATCTCTGAGGACAGAGAATCTAGAACTTCTCTATGTTAGCACATTCCAGTGTTTGACCACACTCAAAAGAAAAAAAATTGTATTATTATGTTAAGATGGAATTTCATGAGTTTCAATTTGTGCCCAAATCATTACTTACACAACTAATAGAGCTGTTACACTGCTGGCTGAATACCAGGTAGAAAATTTGGCAGCTCATTAGAACTAAGTATTGTCTAAGGGAAGAGACTGTATTAAATACTGTATCTATTTCCTCATTCTTTGTACACATTCAAGTATTTCCATATTCTTCAGCATTTTTCACTAGGTACTAATGAGCCACTGATTGAACAGAATAAGATCTATTAGTTAAATGCAAAGATGACAAGAGACAGTAACATAGGCTAATAAAAATAGAAAAATGATTAATCTACGTCAGGACAAATTAGTAAATCTAGAATGACTGCTGGAATTACTACTAATCATTGCCAATCCTAAATCAGTTTTTGAATCATAATTTCTTACTCACGGAAATTTCTTCTCAAAAAATACAGCTGCTGCAAGATACTCCCCCACACAAGGTAATACAAGTTACCCACGTTACTTGGTAGGTCATTATCTCACTAGCATCATTTCCCATTTTCTTCCTGTTTTTACAGTTCAAGAGAAGAAACCTCAAGTTTCACCTTGCCAAGCGTACTTCTTCCCATTCAGATCAATAGCAAAGTCCTCAGGGTAGAAGTCAATTATGCTTGATTCCTGTATTTGAGAAAAATAAAAAAATCATTAAAACCAATTATGGAATTGACCGAGAATGCTATGTACTTATGCTCTGTGTTAGCTCACACTCTGCTAAGGAGGATGCAAAGAACTTTGACCAAGAGGAAGATCTTTTACTAAATACCATTTAAATAAGGAGTTTGGTAGGGCATTCCCATTACCTAGAGTATCAGGACAAGAAATTAAGTAGGATAGGAGAACTCCTGACAACTAGTCTCTGCTCCCCAGATAAGTTTCACAGAGTTTCTTACAGAAAGTAAATGTTACTAAAGCTTAAAGAAAGTCACAAAATAATCCTTCCTTGTTGAAAAATCTGATTCCAAAAAATCACTTGCGAGGACCTTTAAATAATCTCCACAATCCACCAAAACCATTCCCTTCTGTTCTCCGTTATTTCTTTCTGCCTGAAGTCAAAAGCAGCAAGCCATGATCACACAAAACTGCAAGACAGCAAAACTTCACAGAGAGAAATAAACCAAGGATTCTTACCGGATCTGTCATGAGCTTCCTCCAGGTTGGAGGCAGAAAATTTCCACTTGCAGCTGGAAATACTCCCATCAGTTGTTCAAGAGGCTTGAACTGTCAAAAGTAAACCAGCAGATGTAGGACATTTCTAGTGAGCTGTTAAATCATAAATAAATAAGTATGCCCTACCGGTTTTGAGCCCTTTTCAAAATCTGAGGGCATGTCTGCAATACCCTCAAAGTCAGAAGCAAACGGAGCGTAGTGAAAAGGGTAATACCAGTTCCAGGAAGCACAGCCCTAGGACACCAAAACAAGAGAAATAAAATCAGACAAATCAGAAGTGGAAAAAAAATAAATCAAACAGCCCAGTAACTACAGTTGATAAAACTTAGCCCAGCATCAACTGGGAGAAAGAGAAGTCCCCATGATTAGAAAAGAAAGAGCTCTTGCCTCTAAAGGTACTCTGGACTTCAGGTTGGGACTTAATTTTTCATAGCCAGATTAGAGCGAGTGAGTTCACTGGATAGTGAATGGAGACCTCAGGCATTTCCTCGGCAGCACAGAACAGCAGATAGACTTCTCTGCCAGAGTACTCCTGCTATGTGCTAGGTCTGAGTCACTAAGGGAGACAGCCAAAGAGACAGACCTAGCACCATAACAACACAACAGACCTTACAGCACAATCTTAACCTTAACTTCAGGACACTGCAACATACCTCATGCTTATTTCCTCCCCCTTGAGAGAGAACACACACACACAAAATCCCATAAAACCAAACAAAAATGTCTTGCCAAGAGCAGGAGATCACAGTCTATCCACACAGATAACCAGGCCCTGGGGCTAAGAAGAGCAGCTTACAGCAACTATCCACATTTTGAACTCGTGTAGGGAGTTTCTGGCACATCTCAGAGCATGGAAATGTGCACTGGCAACACAGAGGACAAATTTACAAGTTCTCCATAACAGTGTAATTGCACAAGTCAAAGCCATTAGAGAGGTCTCAACAGGAGTAGTAGTACTTTTCTGGCAGCATACAGTTTGCAGCACTGTTTTTCCAAGCTAAATCCCACTGTTATCTTGAGAATACAAGGGACTAGAAGACCCTGATATGATGCACTCCACATCATGTGAGTATCTGAATGGTATTTGTTGCAGGCTGAAAAGGTATTGCTTTAATTAGTTACTTTTGTACTCTGCACAAGCACAGACATAAGCATGTCAGGTAACATTTTGTTTTTCCTTCTTACTATTCCACCTTGAACACTAGGAAATATAAAGTGCATTCACTTGAAAGTGGCAAAATAATACTCAAAAAGAAGAAAAGAAAGTCAGCTCAAACATCAGTACACGATGCACTTTAAAGGAAATGTGTCTCTAGAAGGTCTAAGTCAAGTTTTCACCTCCTCAGCTATTTTTCTTAGCAGTACCACTTGAAACAAAAGCCTACTGTTTTGACTTCCAGTGCTGAATAAGTAAATGTCAACGAGGCTCCTCCAGCGATATTTTTGGTATAAAGCTACAGAGACTTTAATTATCAGATACAATTCTTCACAGTTCCAATATATGTCAGGAGCCAGGTGGATTGAGGTTCATTTTGCCCCCCAAACAGATGTTCCTACTACTGGAACACATTCTCCATCATTAACTTTTTTATAGGAGTAGAAAAGCATATAACATTCTTTCTGATGTTTTACGGACAATGAACAGTGGTTGGTTACTGGAAGGAATTTGTATTGTAGCCAGTAGAAAAAAAGCAAACCAATCTTGAAATCCTTACAGTCCAGCAGTCAACTAACCTAACTTGGTAGGTGTGCGGGCAGAAAGTTATTTGACTGCTGCTCTAATACTAGTACAACAGACTCCCCACATATAGCAACTTATAGTATCTTGCCTACACAATAACAGTTCTGTTATTCAAGTGCAGACGACAGCAGCTTATGCAAGTATTTCATTGCTACATTATTTTAAGTTCGCATATCATTTTTTATCAGGTCTAGAGAGAGATTTGCCTTCTCTTAGAGTACTCTGGACATGAAGCAAACCAGCAAAGAAAACCCTAACCATCTGTGTTTGTTCGTGAAGTTTTCCTTTGGAACCTTACTAAACCAGAAATATTTTCTATGCAGCCGCCTTTCCTTGACATCTTATTTGCACTCCTCAATTTTCTTGAGAGCACTGTGGTCCTGCCTGAAGCCTCAAGTTATCAACCTCACTGATTTATTTTCTTTGCAACTGTAATCATCTATTGCTCCTGTATGTATCAGTCACCTCAGTCTACAAACTCAGAAGGACAATGAGCTGTCTCATACATACATCTCATTAACTAAGCTGGTTTTACATGCTAAACTAGGCAACATTGCAGAGGGACTTGCCCATATGGCTTTAAGTCTGGGTATAAATCAGTCTATCAGCTCTCATAATTTAAAGCCACAAATATCTCAGCAGCAGTGCAAACGCAACTGAGGTTTGAATAGTTACAAAAATCCCACACCATTTGCACAAGGCTATAGCATGCTCACCAAAGAGCAATGAATGTACCTCCCACACTCACTTCTTCGAATACAATAGCCTTAATGTTACAACCTTCAAATGAATACAAATATTTCAGTCCTCTTGCAAGTATTCTCTCAAGAACATCTAATCTCAGTTTTTTTTTATAAGATAGACTGCCTTTTGCAGGGGTTTTGTACCACTGCAATACTGAAGGTTGCACTGACAGTTTTTCCAGCATACATCTATAGCTAATCTGAAGACTTATTTACAAAGCTCAGAGAGACACTGGTGCATATATAGAGCTCTAGGAACACATCTTGCCACAATTAATAGGAATACAGTAAGCTTCCAGCAGACCTTAACTGTGTTCAGGATTGTGGGAATTACCAAGGTGGAATTTCCAACGTGGCCGTTAACTCCAGGTGATGTTTTTCCTCTGCAGGAGGTAGGATGTGCACATCTAAATCCAACTCTCCTGCAGATCAGCTGCAATAGACTTGCCAGCCTTACGCTGCAAATCCTCATCCACCATAACTCTAACAAGTTAATATAATGGAACAGAAGATGCTTTTTTTTGTCATTCCAAAGGAATAATAAAGAAGCATATTAGAATAAGCTAGTTTTAAAACCGCAGTTTTTTGCACGCATGCGAGATATTTGCTCAGCCTGAGCTTCAAGTCAGGCAGGTGTGAGCCTCCTAAGAAGAGTGCATGGGCAAAGCCTTGGAGCTACAAAGCCACACCGAGACAGTGAGCTTCATTTGCCCAGGCAGATTCTATTCCCAGCTCACATACAAAATATAACTTACTTTATCTTCAGAGCACAAAACTAGTTATTAACCAGCAGTGCAACAAAGGCCAATCTGACATCTCAATTATCAAAAGATTTAAATCAGATACAGATTACTTCAATCACAGTGCACTTCATGGAACATCATTAAAATCTATGGTGCAGACCAACAACTCTGTTCCTTCCAAATTCTTGCTAGTGTTTCACAGGTTTTGTGCTTTATTTGGTCATTGCCATTTGCCGTGTTACCTGCCACTGTGCTGCTATCTACTGCAAAGGGGAAAACACACTTCAGTTCTTAATAAAGTAACAAGCGCTGCTACTGTATGTGAGGGATGAACTGCATTCAAATTTTAAGTGTCAAACAGAACAGCTACTCACATCTTCAGAAAAGCGATGCTTTTCAAAAATAAGCAATGGAAAGAGGCAAGGTGCAGACAAGCGACAACTGAAGTTTCAGAACAGAAATTAAGTACCTGATAATAATATCTGAGAACCCAGCAAAGCCCTTCAACATAGGACTGTACAACTTTACGACGGAATTTCTCATCAGATGCATCAACATCAAACTTGTTTTTATAGTAGCGCTGCTTCCAACCAGTTTCCCATAACCTGTGTAATAAACAGATGTCAATTCATGTTCATATTATATGCCCGTTTACATTTCTGAATTAAAATTCATAGCAACTAACTCGCTACTTCAGTCCCACTTTTATTAGGAGGAGTTCCCCTCCTACTAAAAAACAACCCAGTTGTTTTTATTTAGTTAACAACAATCAATTGGTTTGCTACTGCTGTTGAGACAAGCTGTGGTTACCAGCAGAATTATCTGAAACTCAGGAAGCCAGCACTTGCTGACTCACATCAGATGAGTTCCCTTTAATACAAGGACTCTCAGCCTTTCATGCCAGGCAGGGGTACAGAGTCAAAAAACAAACCCACAAACACTGTTTAGCCTTACTTCACATAGCTCCCCCTTTTGTCTGTCTGGGGATGGGGCAGGGAGAACAGCCACCTGCTCAATTCGGCAGATGCGCATCTGAATCCCTCAGTTGCAATGCAATATAGTGGTTATACAGGTTGCGACCTGCTTATATTCCGTACAGAATCTAAAGCACACGGGTAACCTGTGAGGTTAACTCAAACTTCCACAAGTTAAGCTCATGTTGCAACAGATGTACTATGTGAAGCCTTAGGATAGACAGAGCAAAGGTTGCTTAAAATTGTATACAACACGAAAACAAAAATAACCCCAAACCTTGTTTTGAACTAGTTGACCTGTACTCTGACATTATTTATACTTGACCTGAGCTAGTTCAACCATGATTCAAACTGCTGAGGAGGTGGAAAAACCAAGGGATGTTTTCAGGAGTGTAAGGCAGACAGCCAGGTGAGCAAGGACTAGGGCCACCTGCACTGACATCTGGACAGTCACGAGCACCTGCAGCCTCAGCAGCTGCCTCTAGGAGTTCTCCTGCAGCTGGATACTTACACAAGTTCCAAAACCCCTTCAATAGGCCAACCACCACCGAGAAGTTTGCCAGCGGACTAGAACTACTGAATCTAGCTTTGAAGTCATTCTAAATACAAAACTTATTACTGTAAACAACTTTTACATCCAGTTCATTTATGCATTTTTACTAGTAAGCTGGAAATGACTCTGTTTTACATTAATTCCCATTCCCATCTAAAAACAACTCCCTACAAAATACACTTAAATCTAAAATAAGTTTATTCGTTTCCTAACACAATTAAAACCAAACTATTTTTCACTCAGAAAAGGATCTGAATAAATATTCCAAGCTACGGAAGAGCCTAAATAATCGCAGACAAATGCAGTATATTCACTTGCTTGATAGCACCACCTCTGTCAAAACCACGGCTACTTGTAAATCACCGTGACTCCTTCATGCTAGTTGCTTTAGGAAAAACACAAAAACCACTGTTAAAGCTTCTCTTAGCATCTCTGCTAAACTTCAAAGGGAAGCCAACAACAACGTTTATTCTGATGTTAGATTGATCAAGGAAAATATCAATTTAAAAAACCATGACAACATAAGCAATTCCTTCAGAGCTGAAGACACAATAGATAAAACAAGAACGAGAGTGAGAGCACCTTCCAGGCAGATCGAATTGGCAAGACGTAACAAGTGTCATAACAACACTGCTGGACACTAGTGAGCAGCACTTCACAGTGAAGTAATCCTATTTGTTCTCCCATGTCCACACAAGTCCCCGGCTACAGAAAAAAGAAACCCACTGGTTGCATTTATTAGGACAGGGACTTTAAAAAAAATTAAAAGGTCTTCACCCTTGAGTTAAAGGGTAATGGCTTGATTTAAACCTTTGATAAATTCAAACTCACCGGTAATTCACTGCCAATTAATTCTTATCAAATCCCTACCCTTTAATCATCCGTGGAACAACATTTAAAAAATTCATCGTGGCCAAAGATGGGCTTGCTACTAATCAAAGACGGAGGAAAACACAACAACAGTCAAAATAAGTAATGCTGCACATGTGAGTATAACTGAATTTTATGGGTTAAATAGCTCAAAAATTCAACTGCAGAGCAGCGGCATTCAGCTCACATCATCAAAGCCCAACAGTGAATGTCTCGCCAATCTAGTGCGTGGTCTCACAGGGACTAGTGGCTTGCAGGATGAAAACCTGCACGCATACTAATCTAGATACTTAGATTTAACAGCTATAGCTTACACATCTCACTGGAATTTACTGAATATTCTAACCCTCCACATTAATTACTGGTGGATAAAAAGATCATAGCAAAGCATCTGAAGGCACTGCTGTGCTAAGCTAGATGCAGTCTAATTAATGCCATTTGTTTCAACAATTTGCTAACAAAGTGCTACATAAAATGGTTTCACCTGATATTATCCTCTGGCTCAGGTTCACTGTCACTATCTTCAGATTTTCGCTTAATTCCTCGTGCTGGGGATGGGGAGCCATCAGAATTGAGACTGGTATTTGGAGACGAAGTCGTCTAGGGCCATGATTATTAGAGATGGATAGGGGAAAGAAAAGATTTATTAGATGTTTCAAATTCAAGTTAGAACAATTACGTGATAAAGCAAAATCACTCATTCGAAATCTCCAAAAACTCAAGGCAAAAGTTACACAGTCCTTAAACTATTAAGTCAAGCAGCAAAAGAAAAGAACTCCAAAGGCACTGATTCATGCTGCCAAAAATTTCACTGCATTTGAGAATGAAAAGGTGCAATGAACAAGATAGTTTTAAACGATAAGACATGCCATTTTGATGCATTCCAATTCTGGAATACAACTGTTGCCTTTAGTCCCACAGCTTACATTACGACTTCATTTTATATTGACAGTGAAAAATGAGTATGCAGAGCACCATACAAATGCTGCTTGCAATACGAAACCAGCAGAGATGCTGTTTCCTCCTAGCTGATCCCTTCAACTCCTTTCAAATGCATGTATTTTAATATTACAGTCTAAAAAAGATCTCCCATTTTCACCTCTACAAAGAGAAGACAAAGCAAATTATATTTATTCAGATTTAAAAGAAAACTAATCTTTACAATGAAAAGAATCTTTACTCAAAATTACATTCAGTGTTTTGATGAAAATTTATGAACAGATGGATAGTTTGTCATAGTGATTATTTCAAGTTAACAACTGATACTGCTAACAGAACACTGAACTTATTTCCAGTTTTTCCATTACTTCCTAATACCTTTCCAAAAATTCCATCTGAGTTTCACCTTTTCCCAGTGAGGAGTGATGCTTCAAAGGAGTTCCCCAAACAGATAGGTGTAAAAAGTCATTAATTTCCAAAATAAAAACACATACATGCTCTTTAATAATGATCGATGTCCCAGATCACTTCTAAAGACTACAATTTTTGCTTAACACTTTTGCTAGAAAAGGTACTGAGAATTAAACTAGAGATTGTGAGAACTCACTGGCATATAACAGAGATGTACAGCTTGGGAGAAAAGTGGTGGGGAACGGTGCCATGGAGAGCACCTGGTTAATGGCAATTTGTATCGTGTTTCATATACACTGCCCTACTGATGTCCTGTTTGGAACAATTCATATATATACACACACTGATCAGTGAAACAGGTTAACAAAATGCACCCATTCTGTATGTATTTCATATACGTAGCCTCAAGCATGGGAACCTGGAGCTGAAGAAACAGTTCCAGCGTAATCAAGCTATGCCCCAACTCCCAGGTTATTTTACCAGTTCTCAACAGTATTGAGGCAAGAAGTCCCCACAGAAAATTAATAACCAAACAGGTCCACAGGATGTGATTACTGCCCCTTCTATTTGTAAATACCTTTAAACACCTACTTACAGAGTTCTGTCTATCGTGCATTCTCATTTCAAAGGCTGTTTGCCTGGGGTTGCTGATTGCCTGAGGAGTGGATCGATTTCCCAGAGCTTGAGGGGAAAACTGTCCACCAGGAATAAAAGAAGGATGATCCCTCTAGAAAATAAATACATACAGGGATACTGAAAAACAAATGTTATCTCCACAGCAATGCGGGGATGCTCTCACAATTTCCAGATTATCACGTTACATACAACAAGCATAGTTTATCCACTCAGTTCAGCTTAAATCAGTTATGTTTAACAATCTTAATCAGACATAAGATTTTTAAAGAATTCAGCTTATATAGATTAGAAGGGGCAGGCATGTTCCAACAACAGTTCATGCTTCTCTTATGCATTTATGAAACATTTGACAACACTGACTTGCTTGCACGTGGTATTGTGTAATAACTATAGTTCAAGGTATGTCTTTCTAGTGTCTGACAGAAACAGGTCATTACTCAAACAGGTCAATTTAATGCAAATCGGTATACACATTTAAACCTAAACTCTTCAGTCAAACCCCATCTCCCTAAGCAACACAATTGCTGAGAAGACTGTGTCAACCCACAGAAAAGTAATTCTTGTACAGTGATCAAAAATCACTATATCATCACAAAAGTGCATAACTATGCACATTTGAAGGACAAAACATACAGGTATCATCGAGCACATTCAACTCTCTCCTTTTCCTTTCAAGTCTTTAATGTGCAATTCCTTCTATCAAAGCTCCAGTTTACAAAAAGCCATAAAATAAACCCTCTAAAATAGTTTACACACAGCCTAGAAAATGCCATGATTACAACTACAGCTGAAAGCTACTGCACATAATTCTTGCTAGTTTTTGCATTGTGAAAAGTGAATTTACCTTCATTCTTTTTCTTTTTTCTTTTTGCCGCCTTTTGAAGTTATCCTAGGTAAGGAATAAAGAGGAAAAGCATCACACAGATTTCTTGGAAGCATATTTTGTTATAATCCTCAACCAATTAGACTGTAAGGTTTCTGAGTAAGTATTTCTGAGTAATAAGACTTAGATCAGTTCCTGTATCTGTAAATCCAATGCTAGCTGGCTAGGTACTTCTACCTTACCCTGAAAACCTACAGAAAGAGCCACTGCTTATTCAAAGGCCCCTAATTTTGGTTATGACTTAAACCATCTAATAAACTGAAGCTGTTGCTAAGCTTAAGGTGACACCAATGTCAAAGGACTAAGTAATAACACATGCCTAAGCTCCTTGACTGGTGCGGAACGTCTGCCAAAAGGCCAAGAGAGACAAAGTCCTAGAAAGGGAAAAAGAAAGGGCAAAAGGAAAGACCTTGGACCCAGGATACTGGGAGCTTGCACACGAAATTAGTATTTCTACTTAAAGAGAAGCACAGGCTGAAGCAATCAGAAATCAAATATTTTGGCAGCAATGGCAGAGCACTTTTTGACTGAATAGTAAATACAGCTTTCTTCCTTCATTCACAGGTGTTTTATCCCTCCTCCTCAATGAGGAAACTGCAGGCTGTCTGCCAAAAACTGCACAGACTGCAAAGATAGACCAAAAGAACAATTTCCGGACAAATTTCAAATTGCAGGAGGTACTGAAAGGCAAGAATGCACTTTGAACTCCTATTCAGTATTCCATCCCTGTGCAGAAAAAAATCCTTGTTTAGTTTTCATAGTCGCTATTCAAAAAGTGGCAGAAGGCACATGCAGTTCTCATTTTGTTGCTACTTGAGATAGCAACCAGAAAAAAATGCCCTGCACTCCAGGATAAGCAAATCAACTGGAAGTACTTGACTAATTTCCCAATATGGAGGAAGCCACTAGAGACGTTAACAAAATACAAAGGTTTCTTCTCATATTCTATTAAGGAGTGTCACAGTAACACGGGTGATGAAAACAAAACTCCAAGAATATAACATGGAAATTACATCATCATCTTTTCTCTTTTTGAAAATACTATCTTCAACTTCTCCAACAGCCAACATGATCATTTGGACTCGCTGCAGGTTGACAAAACCACTTTCTGTGAGATAGCCCTGTAAAATACAAAATCGTGTGGTTGAAAAGCAGATGCCTTTTTTGTAGCAAATGACCAAATACTTTAAAAAAAAAAACAGAACAAAAAATATTACCCCGGTTTTGTGCACCACATTTTTATATATGTTAACCAAGCGATCAATTGCACCCTCCCTAGAAAGCAAACAAACAAAAGCATGAGACTTGTCATTTAAAGCTACAGTAGGTAAACTTGCAAGAAAGTATATTCTCTGTACCTGATCTCCAAAGATGGCAGATGAGGAAGAAAGTCATTTCCAACAAAGAAGCACATAAAGACCCAGTCATCAACACTTCTTTCAAAATCAAAAGTGAAAGGTAAACTGGCCATAGTGAGTTCTCTTTCTAAATACTGCAACACACCCAAGAGACACCAAGAACCTTTGTCAGTAGAGTTTAACAATATTATTCATGTATGGGGGATTTAACAACTGTTTCAACATACCTCTCGCAAAACACACAAGCGGATGAAGATAAATTCTTGTTCAGAGGCAGGAAGACTGTCTGCAAACTGATCATGCTAAAATAAAAGGAAATAACTGAATTACATCCAAGCTCACTTAAAAGTTTATCCTGCTCAATTTTAAAGCGTACTTGGAAAGGAGCTAAGAGATACACAAGCATTGGTTCTCAAGTTCTCATGCCAAGCATGCATTTTACTACTTTGTATGTCTTAAGTTAGTGATTATCCTCTCTTGCCCGTGGGAAGAAGAAAGAAAACTAATAAGTGAGAAAGTTAGATTCCACATAGTACTGATATGCTACAGATGTATCATTTTATTAATATAAGAAGGAAAGCCAGGCAATTCCAGTAGCATAATTTGTATTACGCTTCAGACAAAGTTGATAGCAAGAATAACATGAGGATATCATTAAGGCACAAGTTAGTTCACATTGAGAAGAATTTTCAGAAATATCAGAATGCTTACCTTGCCTTGTTTTTCTCTGGGCAAACCTTGACACTCCTTAACCTCGTGACCCATCTGGTTACAAAGAGCACACGGCTTGGGCTTATTTGGTTTAAACTCTTCCCTAATTATGGTGAAATGTGGTTCATGTGTAGCTAATCCAAGCATAATTAAATCAGCTACCAATCAAAAGAGAAAAGTAAAATATAATGAAATACTAACATTAAGTTTTTTCTTAAAAAAAAAACACAACTAGAAAGCCAAGTACGTTCTGCTTTAAGCCAGTGTGAATGCAAATATTACCCACAAAGTACCCAGAGAGTACAGCTAAGTGAAAGTCAGCCCGTCAGCCACAGGCAGTGTTAGACCTTCCCCCAAATATTACACAGCTGACAAAATCTAACAAATACACTGGATTATTTATACAAATGCAAACAAAGTTCTAAACACTACAGCTCAACTCAATCAAAGAGGAGCACAAGATAGTTTAACATTAGACACACCATCAGCAAAGAACTCACCATCAGCCCCACAGAGACAATGATGAGTGTTTGGGTCATGGTTTGGTTGAGCTATATGAAAGAAAATTACACAATTTTGGGTCAATAAACGTAAAACAGGTTAGAAATAAGTGCAATACTGCGTTTTGTTATAAGTATACCTCTTTGTCTTCTAATGTAATCCATGATTTTATGTTCACCTTCGCCAGGAGCACTAGCATCCGATAAAATTACCTGTGAAGATTTACAGATAAGGCAATCAATTTATGCTGCCACCCTTAACAAAACAACAAAAAAACTGCCAACAGCAGGTAGTTCAAGTATTCTTAAGTCAGATTCAAGTATTCAGTATGTGAAATCCCAATTTGTAGTGTCAACTATCATACCGTGACTCAAAAATCAATTATTTAAGAGTTTGGGTCCTCTGAGCAGACCTTAATTTTTCTCTAATTTCAGGATGAAGCTGACACATTGATTCAAATACCACTGAAATTATCATATCGTTAGCTACCTGATAAATTATACAGGCAATTGAAACACAGAGTTGTCAGAAACAGAACTTGATGGGGGTGGAGTGGTTGAGTGGTTGAGTAACAGTAGAAGAGAATCTCAAAGTCCAGAACAGCATGAAAGCTGCTATGAATCTACTGTACATCATTAGAATAATAGAAAAAAATGCAGACTGAGACGCAAACAAGTTAAAAATAAAGGGTGAAAAGAATACACATACAATGGATTGAGACGTTTTTCCTTAAGATAATAAAGTATTTGTAAAATCCTGCCTCCTATTATATCAAATTGTGGCTTTCAGCATCAGATCTTTTCATTGCTCTTAAATGAAATCAAAACAAATGGTGCTTTTAGATCGAGTTACTAGGATGAAATACACCTCCTAAGTCCAGCAGAACGTGCAAGTTGGTCCACTATTAATAACTGGCAGAGAAGATAAGACAAATCTGGTGAATTTACACTCTTCAATCATATCCCAACCCGGCCTAATAGATCACCTTAATTTTCCTGAAGTATCAAACTGTGAAACTTACTGTCAGATTTTTCCACCCTGGGTCACTGTTCAAACGGTCAGCGATGTAATAGCGGAGACATTTTGCAAGATTGTCCATAAACTCAGTTCCCTAAAAAGTGACACAAGAAAATAATTTAAGCCACCATCCAGATACTGACAATTGCTGGATAAGTGCAAGATCACTTACTGGGGTAATACAGTTGCTGTCAAATCTTTCCTTCACTTCTTCTGGAGGAAGAATGCCACCTAGAGCAATAAAGACATTTAACAGAAGTAAACCAATAGGGAACACGAAAACGTTTTTGCATGACAAAAACCCTGATGACTACCCTGACAGCAATTAAGATTCAGTAAAAGATTACTTTGTCTCAAAAACAAAACAGGTCATCACATTACTTTCACCTTAAAATAAGGTATAGTACCCTTACAAACATTGTTTGTTGCTTCAGAGTAGTGATTTCACTACCTGTTTTGCCAAAAACTAAAAGAAGTCTCAAACAAACTGAGCTTGATAATGAGATAAAACATTAGGAAATAGTTTTCTTGTATGTTCTCCCTTATGCTTCCACTACTTATTCACTTGAGCTCCCAAACAAGGTTACACCAACTTCTTATCTCTGTTTGAGCTTCATAAAAGGGCCTTCATAGTCTAGAAATGCTAGAGAAAAGAATAAGTCAGAAGAGCCCGTCCTCCTTTTTTAACCTCTAACGAGGCTATACTTTCAAGTGAAAGGTCACATTAATTCCACCTACACAGTCACCCAAATTCATTTTTCCAGCACAACCAGCATCCTTCAGCCACAAACACTGCTTTCACTCAAGTCATATGACTGTCACTCTCAAACTGCACTGATGTTGCTCCATTCCTGAGTTTAACATTTCCAATCTAAGTACCTACCCTTGCTTGCAGTACTTTCATTATTCCTGTGCAGCAACACCTTCACATGATCTCTACTGCTAAGCTTCAACTAACTTTTTGTTAGGCCCTAAAAATATTCATTCCTTTCTGTAAGAGTTTTGCTTGCTTCCCACTATTACATTTATCCCTGTTCTTCTGTTCACTTTCTTCCTAAAGGAATTAAAAGCATTCAACACAAATTCATTTCAGGCAGAAAGACAGAAAGCAAAAGTGACACTTTTTTCTTGGATCTTAACTCTGGGGAAAAGAAAAGATTCACCACACCACACGTCTCTTTTTTAACCCTTACTGAAATGTTGAAAACAAAAGGTGACTCTCATTTGAAAAACCAACGTCAGGCACGGTCACAGCTTTACCTTTTGCCAGAATTTCTTGCCTTATTTTTTGCTTCTCTTCAGCAGCTTCCATGCCCTCCTTGGATGCTCTGAATCTTCTTGACCGCTGCTGATTCATTTTCGCACGTGGAGCCTAAAACAGGTATCATAATGCTTGGATCAGTTACTGCATCTATACAGTTATTTTCCACCTGTTGGTTGTTTCTGGTTCTCAAGACAAGACTTTCAAAATTGGCCAGTTTGTGAATATACAGCCATTTAACATGAGGTATTTCCATAACCAAACCTTGGATTGTGCTCACCCCGTCACGCGGTAGCACACAGTTGGACAAATTTCTGAATACATTTCTTAAGCCTCTCAGCAAAAGCAGCCCAGCAGCATGCACAACTGTACCCTCATCTCAGAGACACACAGTGCTCAAAGATTTCCATAAAAAATAAATTAAGCTTACAGGGCCACATATCCAAGAAGCATTATTTATTACATAAAGAGACTCTGAAAAGAGTCTCTGAAAAGAGACTCCAAACACTGTATCCACAGCTCTTTATATTTTCAAAATACTAGAGCAGACAGTACTTAGTTACTGGTTAGGACGGGTATTTTGGATTTTAAAAAGGATACATCAACATTTAGCTTGGATTACTTTTACATACACAAACACGTCAGGAATTTCTGCACTTGCATATCTTCAAGCAGAACGGTTTTTCACCTGGACTCATCCTACCTTGGAGAAGCTGACAAGCCTAGAAAAACAGCCAAAGCTCAGCAGCCCTAACAGAAACCTGCCAGGCTAGTTTGGTGTGCCTCAGTGAGACCACACAATGTGGATACCAATATATTCAGTAAAGTGAAGTTTTCCATAAAGGGTGGTATCTTTCATTAGGCTAACTAGTGGACCAGGCAGGATGGAGATAAGGAACAGAGAAAGACAGGCTTCAGTGTCTGCTCAAAGCTAGACTGTGAAACATTTCATAGTGTAATGAAGTCACAGCTCACTTTAAGTGCACCTGCTTAAATAATTTTCTGGTCTTTCCCAGCCTGCTGCATAAATCATTACTGAAGTCACAGAATAGAGGAACACGTGAAATAATTTCAGAGCTTTACTGTCTTATGGAAGTTTCCTCCTTTGCAAAAGCAAAGTTCAGATTGCAACAGACTACATCAGTCAGCTGATGAAATCCTGTGGACAAAATTCATTTATAGTTTTGAATGTACAAAATTTAATTAACAGCAAACTTAACCTGTAATTTTTTCACTTCAGAAAACTATTCCTCAATGGATCTTATGAGAGTGGAGGGCATCAAATCTAGTTTTGCAAGCAGTCTTTACTAGGAATTAAATTCAATCAATACTTACTACTCCATCTATAGCCATGTAGAGAAGTCGCCTTGGTCTTACAATGTTGAAGATCCTGTCAATGTACTCAAAAATTGCAACCATCATTTCATCTTCATTTTTAGGTGCTGGCCTACAACATAGAACGTTAAATTTAACATGTGAAATGCTATGAACGAGTCCTATATACAGAATTAAAGGAAACTGCCTTACTTGTCTTCTGGATGCGTACAAGGGTGAATGATACCATTCATATCCAAGTACAGATTATCAAACTCCACCTCATTAGGGTTTGGCTTGCTTGTATCAATAGGAGCCTTGACGCCATTGCATTCTTTGGCCTGGGAAAGCAGTTGGAACAATTACTTCAGTACTCAATCATGCAAGTAGAGCGACTAATCTACAGCCTCAGAGGAGATCACAGAATCATTGGTTGGAAAACACCACTAAGACCATCCAGTCCAAACATCAACCCATCACCACCATGCCCACTAAGCCCTCAGTGCGAGATAATCACTTCAAGAGCAGTAGAAAAAGATAGCAACAAACTACCCAAAAGAGAATTACCTGGAGTTTCATGCTTACTCTACTAACACAGCTTTGTTTTAAGGCCTTTATAAAACTAACATTACCTGAAGGTATTATGATGACTTAAAGCAGAGCCAGTTCACTCCTGCTGATCAACGTGTATTATAAATTTCGTTCAAAGAAACTTCCACATTGTGTGTTTTCCAGAAAAACTATTCTACTTACTGCCAGGACCATACAGGCTCCCTCAAAATGCAGGGAAGGAATTTCAAAGCGTACAATATGATGTGAGGATTCAGACACAACAAGAAATGTCAATAATCTCTTTGCTTTAAATGCTTGTTTTTTTTAAGGCAACTTTTGAGATTGGCACATCTAAACAAACTTGTATCACTTTTCTCTCTGCAGTCTACTATTTAAGCCCCACAGATAACCTACAGGAAGAAGGAAGCAGCAGAAGCCATTCACCTGTGGCTGATCACGTATCAGAGTACAGCAGGTGACATGACAAGCTTCCCAACAGTAACAGTAAATTGGTACATCCTAATGAGCAAAATACAAGATTTAACTAGAACACTTTCCTTTTCCAGATTCCACTGTACAGAGGAAACAGATCCTTTCAGATCCCACCAGACAAAAATTGCCATTTGGAGCATATATATAGATACTACTTTTCTTGGTTACTACCAAATGCACTTAAGTGCTCACAGCCCTGACCTCCTGAGCTCCCAGCTCTGAGTTTGACTGTGGATGCACTTAGCACGTTAAATAAATCCCAGGCCCTACTTTCCACTTGTGAAATAATCAGGCTTTTAACTCTGACGACTCCTTTCCCTTAGGCTGCTACCTAACCAGTCGTGACGCCCAGGTCACGGTGGGGATGGTAAACACAGCGCTGACTTATAATCGCTCCAAACACTTCTAATCACCGATGTTCTCAGAGCTCTTCAATGTGATTGAACACTTACAACAAGCTAAAACACACCGTAAACCCAGAAGCACGGAGAAAATAAATTTCAGTGAATAGCCAGGAAGCAAACTAAACACCAGTAACATCCATGCTAGAAGAGACACCATTTGACCAAGAGGAAGTCAAATTCATGTTAAAGACTTTACGACTGGACGGAGTTATAACGTATCACAAAGTTGCAAAGAGGAGTACTCTCAAACAGCTTGGCATTGAATGTGATGCTATTCGATGCGCAGTGTGATCTTTCTTCTGATATTCACGCCACTTAGCCACATTCTGGCAGGTGAAATCAGGACCAGTTTGGTTCCTTCAGAACTCATGGAAAAAGGAGCACGTTACCGCACTTTGTAGAATACAAGAGAAATCCCTTGGCTTTAGCAGGAACTAATTGTCAGCTACAAACACTATTCTGCAGCTTATGATTTTTATCAAGTTTCTCGGGGGAACTGAACTCCTGATTTTAAAGGAAGAGCATACATTCTGGTTTACATCAGATAACGGGACAAGCAGCTTGTCTTGTGTTCTACTTGATCTCTCATCAAACCTCTTGCCAAAGCTAACTGTGACATCAAAGGCTTACAACTATGTGATATGGAAAATAAAACTGCCCTCTCCACACATCTTCTTTCCCGTCTTGAAGGTAAAGCAAAATAAGCACGAGCTCCCTTAGATGGCTACGAAAGCCATTTAGTTTTCATCTGCATACTGCTATGTCAGCAGCTTTGCCATTACCCGCTCATAAACCTATCAGCTTTTTAATGCAACCGTCTTGTAAAAGGTTTAAGTATCTGGGAGTGATATCTCTTGTGATAGAACTAAACTGTTCTCTTCTCATCTACAGCTGCTTTTGAAACCAATGAAAACAGATCTTCAAATATGATACTTCAGTTGCAGCTTTATTAATTTGTATGAATTTGATTAAGAACATTCTCTCCTGGATTTTATATTATCTTCGAGATCTTCCTCTTATTCTTCCCACTCAGCTTAAGAAAAAGATTAATCAGATTTAAGAAAAAGAAATAATCTAGCAAGGTAAGAGAACAAGGATCAACTCTGTCATATCTCAAAGAGACAAGCTACCCAGAGATACAAAACTTCTGATTAGAAAGATTTATAAGCAATCCTAAGACACACAGAGAACTGATTACATTGTGAGAGAAATTTAAATTCCTCTACAGTAAGACAAACCACAGCTTCTCACCACCGTCCTACTCAGCTCTCAAACCAGATACGAATAGCAAAAATTTTAATTAAATGTGATTTATTCAGGGGCTGTCCTCATAAATACAAATGCGCTCCTAAATCAGAACAAAGCAACACGCGTAAGGACTTCTGGGTCTGGTGCCTCTATTATGCTCAACCTATTTGACGCGAAAGAATTTGTTACATTTTTCCTTCTCTTTAAAGAACATTTGCTGTTACAATTTCATTTTTTGAAAGGACATACAATCCCATACTCCAAAGACTTCGGCAGATACCTCTGCTTTACCTGAGCACTAGAGCAATGTGGATTAAATAAAGATCAATCCAGATGTTAACTAACCTGATGGAAGTCTCCTGCTTTTACAGAAAGCCTCACTGAATTGTTACAGCTCAGAAGTGTATTTGCCATTTAAATTGTGATCGCTGTTAAGTACATAGATCTTAAAGCATTAACCAGGAAACACTGCACAAGTTTATAAGACAAAAGACATCCACCTGTAGTAAACACTAAACTGTAAAACAATCTACGTATACTGTCACAACCATTTGCATTCATTTATTCAGAAGAGTGCCGCTTTAGAGCGGAACAACTGAACTTCACTCTTTACTGTCACCGAGTGATGGCTGTAAACACGACGGATAATTAAGAGAGCTCCGTAATTAACAGTGCTTCATCTCCACAGTCCTGTTTCATTGCGGGAATGGATGTTCATCCACATAAGCTTTATGTGCTGAAAGAAAAGGGGGATTTGCTGAACGAAAAGCTCGGGTCCCACAGCCTGTTACGATGCTGACTGCAAGCAGAACAAGCCATTCACCTTCATGAGTTTCCCACTGTGACTGCGAGCAGCCTATTCCAGAGCAAGCAGTCATAGGAGCAGCTATTAAGCAACACTTGTAAATTCAGCAACCACCTTGCTCGGTATTAGCTCCTCAAACCTCAGGCACACATTGCGGTGACAAACTCACACCTTGCAGCCAGGGGTAACACAAACCTCTCACACTGCACTCAGGAGGCTAAGGAGCCATAACGAGAACAGGAAGGGTAACTTGCAGCTTCAGCAGGCGATTAACCCGAATCTATGCCTCCACTTCACTGCCTAAACCTGAAAAGCAAAGAACTCTGACAAACTTAGTGTTTGTCAGAGTTAACCCTGACTTAAAGCCCTACCATTCTGCTACATTGAAGCCTTGCTCAAGGCAAACAGGTAACACGTGAAGTCAAAAAACTGTATCACTACACGATTGACTACATTCGTCTCTTAGCCGTCATCCCCTCCGTCTCGCCGCAGGTTTCCATCTCCATCGCGGAGCCGCAGCTCCCAGCACGAGGCTCCGCTCTGCTCAGGAAGGAGGGGACGAGGGAGCGGCCGAGCTCGGGACGCGAGCTCTGGTAACAGCGTTACAAGCAACAGATGCACCCAGCTCACCCAGCCCGGCAAAGATGAGCGATGTAAGTTATGTGAAAAGCGTAGAGGACAAACGCTTGAAGCACCATGAACTCAGGAACTTACCTACTCAGAAAAACTACAAAGTCCCTCCGCGCCACATCCCCGCTGTTCCCGGACACCTCCAGGGACGGTGACCCCACCACTCCCTGTGCCAGTGCCTCACTGCTCTGTCTCAGAAGGAATTGTTCCTAACATCCAACCGTTCCCTTCTGCCCCACCAGCCCCAGGCCCGAGCGCACACGCATGCGGAGGGCCCAACTCCCGGAGCCGGCCCAGACGCGAGCGGCCGTAGCGGGAACCACGCCGCCTCCCTCCCCCTCTGCCAGGCCGCGCTGCCCGGCCCCGGAGGCCCGCTTCACCTTTTCCTCCACGCAGTTGACGATGATGGACGGGTACTTGCGGCTGAGCCAGCGAAAGAAGGCCGGGACTCCCATGGCGGCGCAGGGCCGCGGCGGACGGCAACGAACGGCCCCAAGCGAGGCTGCGCCCAGCGCTTCCGGGGCTGGGGAGCGGCGCGGGGCAGCATGGGGGCCGGGCCGCCATCTTAGGGGCGGGAGCGCCTGTGGCGCATGCGCACGGCGAGGTGCCTTGGATCTGCCGCTGCTACGAGGAGCGTCTGGTAAGGACGCCATGTCCAACCCCTTCCCATTCCCGCCGTGCCCTCTGACCATGTCCCTCAGTACAACATGTCCACGTTAAACACCTCCAGGGACGGTGGCCCCCCCCACTCCCTGGGCAGCCTGTGCCAGTGCCTCACCGCTCTGTCTCAGAAGGAATTGTTCCCAACATCCAACCTGAACCTCCCCTGGCACAACGTGAGCCCATCCCCTCTCGTCCTATCGCCGTTCCCTGGGAGCAGAGGCCGACCCCACCTCACACAGCCTCCTGTCAGGTCGTGGAGAGCGATAAGAGGCGGCATAAAGGAACCCTGTCTCCTCACTCCGTCCATTGCATAAGCAAATACTATTCAGTTAGCCATGTGATGATGTTCAAATGGAATTAAATCTTCAGATATTAAAAAGGATTAACACAGGGAAGGTTTTGTGCTCTGCTGTGCCCTGCACAGTGACTTCTTTAGAGGGGCAGTGACATGGGCGAGGAGGTGAGGAAGGAGCCTGGCAATCATTAACAAAAACAACAAACCTCAGCAGTGCTGTTTGAGACAACTGATTTGGGAAGGGGAGAGGAACCTCGCTAATTGGCTGTAGAACACATTAACCCAATACTGTATTTCTCATTACTCCAAGCCTTGCTTAGCTGTTAGTAAGCCATTTTCTGTTGTCGCTTCTCCTATAAAATCTGTGACTGGAATAAATTTCCCCATCAACTTTCTACTGGCAGTACATCTGTTGTATCAGCTAGTCCTTTATCTGCTCCTCACAAAACATATCTTGATTGAAGTTTCCTATTATATCGCTGCTCCTGCTGGAATTTACTAAGACAAACTTAGTATGAACACTTTGTATTGAGGGGCAATCAGTTGTTTTTTTCTTTCTGATAATAATAATAAAAAAAAGAAAAACAAATGCAAATGAAATATGATCATCTTATCTCATAATTACTTGTGTAAACAAGCTTTGAAAAAAAAATAATACTGCAACAAACATTTCCTTGAAAAGTTAATCTACCTTTTGCTGGGCAAATGAAAACAAATAAATCTTGTAAATTCCCTAAGCAAAACTAAGCTGCAGCCAGCACAGGATAAACAGGAGCATTGTATAAAGATGGTATTTTTGTTGGGTCATATCTTATTTTCTGTAAAGATTTGAGGGGATGATGCTCTTCATAATTTGGCATCCAGCAGCTGTTCCTGACTGTGAAGAGAGAACTCTTCTTATAGGAAATCTGGGATTGTTTTCTATTTTCTTCTGAGAGAGGTGAAACAATTGGGAAAGAACAAAAAGAAAACCTTCAAGAGCTATGTGTGAAAATGAATCTTTTTAGTATTCCACCACACTGTTTTCATGCAAACCAATTTTGGGGCCAGTGTGTTACCAAAAACTGTAACCAAGAAAACTCTCCAAACCAAGGGATAGTTTGGAAAGCTGACACTGGTCTATTATGGCACTGGGTGCATGGGGATCTCTCCACAAAGCATGCACACCTCGGAGCTAAATCACCCTCTTTATATATATTTAACATACAAATCTTCATACAGCTTCCACAGAGTTCCTGCCTATCTCCAGAGCTGTCAGAACTGGGGACTGTCAGAATATTAAATCTAACATTGAACCTGCATCTGTAAATTGAGAGATTCTTGCTAGGGGTCCTTCAGTATGCCTATAGATGGTACTGATGTTGAGGTACAGCTCTTTGACATCTACAGGACTAGACTGCTCTTTGGTACCTCCCCATGTCTGCACGAAGGGGCCTATTCTTATCTGGAGCATCAAGGGGTCTATTCTTTGAATACTAACTAAATTGTTTATGTCTTTTGGTATCAAGTGTACACAGTCCTGAGTAAGCATCTGCTTCGGCAATGCCCGTCCTGGGAGGCTCAGTGGGCAGGGCTGGCAGATGCAGGAGACAGCAGTGGGAACAGTAATGCTGGCTGGGACCTCACCCCACAGGGCAAAGTCATTCTGCACTGGGGAGAGTGGGAGGGGACACTGGAGTCCCAGGGTAGACTCTAACGTCCCAAAAATGGAGAGGCACTTACTGGTTTAGCTTTTTTATTATGATGATGATTTTGTACTGTCCTTTTAAATTGTTTATTGTCCTGTCTTGACAAAAAGTCCTAACGGAGCAATTGGAATGGACTTTCAGGCTGAACTTCAGCACAAAGCCATGGCAGTGTGACCCTAAGAATGTCCCATGACAACCGGAACATGGCTGTGTTGGGCACGGGGACCCCACAGCCTGAGAGGTGCCCCAGTTGCCACTGATGGGATTCTGCAGGGCTCCGTTTTCGAACCAGTTCTCTTTAATGTTTTCACCGATGACTCCAATAAAGGTCTGGATGTTATATTAAATAAATTTGTGGATGATGCTAAATTGGGAGGAGTGTTGGCTCCCTTGAGGGTAGAGAGGCCTCGCCCCAAGATCTTGACAAATTCGAGAGTGGTCCCCATCTGCATGAAGAAGATCAAGTGCTGGTTCTGCACCTGGGATGGGGCAGCCCTGGCTCTGCGTACAGACCAGGGGATGAGGGGCTGGGGAGAAGCCCTGCAGAAAGGGACCTGGGGGTTCTGGCTGGCAGAAAGTTAAACCTGAGGCAGTACTGTGCCCTGGAGCCAGAAGGGCCAACCGTGCCCTGGGGGCACCAGGCCCTGCGCTGCCAGTGGGTGAGGGAAGCGGCCGTCCCCTGTGCTCTGTGCTGTGCGGCCTCACCGCCAGCGCTGCCTGCGGTCTGGGTGCTGCAGTACAAAATGACATCACGCTGTCAGAGAGCATCCAGAGGAGGGCTACAAAGATGTGGAAGGGTCCAGGGGGGAAGATGTATAAAGAGCACTGAGGCCCTGGGTTTGCTCAGTGCAGAGCAGAGGAGCTGAGGGGAGGCCTCGTGGCGGCTGCAGCTCCTCACAGGGAGCAGAGGGCAGCACGGAGCTCTGCTCTCTGTGACAGCGACAGGGCCCGAGGGAACGGCATGGAGCTGTGCCAGGGGAGGGGCAGGTGGGGGTGAGGGAAAGGCTCTGCCCCACATGGCGGTGGCCATGGCACAGGCTGCCCCAGGGCAGTGGGCACGGCCCCAGTGCCGGAGCTCAGGGAGCTCTGAGACACTGCTCTCAGACATTGGGGGTGGGGGTGCTGTGTAGGGCGCACGGTCGGACTCGAAGATCCTCGTGGGTTCCTTACAACTCGGGATATTCTGTGATTCTATGGTCATCTCCTTCAGAAAGTGCTGACTTCTGCTCACACAGGACAACTCCCATCCTGCGTGGGTGGGGAAGAGCAGAGTGCCCTCCTGTCATGGTTTTGTGATTTTCGGTTGTTGGTATTCCACATCGTAACATCATGTAGTGTATGTACCTGGTTCTCAGAAGAGAAGGACTACTATATTCCCCAGAGTACTTTGCTCCTCTGTTACCATTTCCGGCCAGAGGGAAAAGATAAAAACTTGCAGATCACAAGACCTCGTCCCTTCTCTTTCCGCCCGTCTCTCGTCCTGGCAGCACCTCACTCCCCAGAAGTCTTATCGTTGGTATTAGAGTAAGGCTTACCTTGATTTTTAGACATTCTCTCTCGCTGGATTGGATTTATCAGCTTAAATTGTAATTATATTGTATTATAGTGTGTTGTTTTGCATTCCGATATCTTATTTATATTGTATTATAGTGTGTTGTTTTGCATTCCGATATCTTATTTAGTAAATTAGTTTGTTTCTCCTCAGATTGTTGCCGCTGTTTTTGCTCTCAGGCCCATCTCCCTACCGTTTCTTCCCTTTTTCCCTTTCCCGGGGTGTGGGTCCATGGGTCCCCCGTCCCATTCATCACAGAACCGGGCCGAACGCCCGTAAACCGTTGACACCTCCCAAGCTGAGAAGCAAGCTGCTGCCAAGAAGCAAGATTTTGCTTTTTTATGGAATCATCTCCCAGCTCTATTCAGCATGACCTGCATTACGTACTGTGTGAATGGGTCCAAATGAGCCAGCCTAAAAGGAAACATCATGCTGATCCTTCTCAAAACATCAGCTAATACAGAACTAGATATTTGCAGGACTTGTGAAGCTTTTATTTCAACCAATGTGTGTGAATGTTAATGTTTGAAAACACGCATGCTTTCCTCATTCTTAAATGCATACTTCCCAAATTTCTGCATCTTGGATAGACTCCAGCCTAGAAAGCTCACACAAACTCATTTTTGCTCTGCACATCAGCTCAATACCACACAAACTATTTCCCCTCACTCAATGATGGGACTCATCCAGCTTTTTTTTTTTTGTCAGCACCTATCCATCTGCTAATTTGCTTCTGCAGGCACAAGCTGATGTTTGGCTTCAGCTCGGTATAGCTGTGTGGGTGTGACATGCGAAAAAGGATGCAGCTCTAAGTCATTGCAAATACACAGCAGGAATACGTGAAGACTTCTTGTTACAGCATTTTCAGTGGATGAGTGGCATGCTGATTTAAATCTGTTCAGGCTGTATTGATTACAGTCCTACTGTCCATCAGCATCACCTGTCATCATCTTCAGGCTGCCGGTATGACAGCTGTCAAGGAGCAGAATGAAGTTGACTGGCAGAACGTTTTGCATCTAATGAGTCTGTGCACAATAAAAGTATAATAAAAAAATGCTCTGGAGGAACTCGGCTATCGCTTAAATACCAGAAGAGAGATATTGCCTTAGCAGAAGCTCCCAAAGCCATCTGTCATCTGTCATTAGCTGCATGTCGGAGGCTGAGCTGGACTGAGGGAATGAAAAGCACCAGAGACTAGTGATGGGTGCCTTGTATCATGCAAGGAGATTTAAAGTGGGCTGACATCAAGAACCCCGAATCACTCAGAAAGAGCTTAAAACTACAAAGGCACTGCAGATTTGATGCAGCGTTACTTCGCAGCGCAGCTTGCAGAGACTTTTTCCAAATGAACTTTGGTCTGACGTTCACTGGAAATCACATGGCAATGGTCCATCTGTGGTGTGACATACCTGTGAGCTCACATTTAGCAGATGGCCAGGGCCTGCAGGAATGAATTACCACAGCTGAAGGATGAGCAGAACGAAGCACCGAGGAGCAACAACCCAGGCAGAAGCCTTAGCATGGTGGGGTCATGCCTTCATTGTGCTACAAGTCTCCCGGGTGACACTGAGACTGCAGATCAAGGAGGTAAATTAGCTTCCAGCGTGCTGCTAGAAGACTACCGAGAAGTTCCTAAAAATATCCTGTAGTCTACCAGGAGCAGCAGCAGGACAGCGTTAATGCTTCGGGTTGTGCTGCCACTATTGTGCAAAATTCATTTTCAAGCCCAAGTCCAAAGCAGTCTGTGGTCCAGCAGGCACAAAAACTCTGGCACAGTGGAGGAGGGCACCAAAGCCTTCCCTTAAGAGCTTCCCTCGTGCAGATGCATGCAGGCTGAGTGTTGCTCTTCCTCTTGGCACAGAAACAGCAGCTGCTCCGACTCAGTCAAATCCGTGGCTGCTGAGCCTGGCTGCCTCATATTCCAGCAACCCCGGTCATGCACTGCATCCTTAGCAGCAGCTCACTTTCCAGTTGTTGGAATAATCGACACTGCACCATTGCCAGTGTCCAACTGGGAACCTGTAAGATGAAACAAGCCAACAGACGTCTGTGCTAACCATTTCTTCTCATTTTCAAGCCTTCTTCAAAGCTCGGCTCAGGCTACACATTCTTTTTATTAAATAGAATATTATTACCATTTAGAAATTGTTTTTGATGGACTAGACCCAAAGATTTGTGGCTGTATTCAAAGATGCAGTACTGCTTTGCAGCAGAGTTTAATTGGGGTGCTGTTTTTTGCTTTTGAACTTATCATAATTATGAACAGATTTTTTTTAATATGTCCCCTGGTTTCTCCCTTCGAAAGAAAATCTCATGTTTAATGAACTTAATTTTAGATAAAAGGAATTAAAAGAAGAAAATTAAAAATGCATGAAGCTCCTAGAGTCATCCAATTATTGTGATGTCCATACAGCAACGCCAGCGTGGATTTTACAAAGCAACTAAAAGCAGAAAAGCACTGTGGATCACCACATGTAAATTCTGTTCTGTTCCAAAATGTGCTGAATTAGAAATGTACATTTTATGCATTTCTTCTTCTTGATCTGTTGCAGAAGATGATAAAGATCAAACATGCCAGGCAGCCCCGAGTAGCATATGTATGCATACCCAGAATGCTTGCTTTCTTTTTTCAAAACCAGTTAGCACTGTAGCCAAAATATTAGGATGCATGGAAGCATGAGAATATGGTGTCTTTGCACTCATACCGCAACAAAAGCAGCTGCCAAGCTGGTCAGAAGTAGTACTGCTACTAAGCATACTCATGGCCTACAAAGCTTCCAGAAAAACAGAGACACTGGTGATGTGGCCATTAAGCTCTACAGCCCAATCACAGTCCTCCTGCAGCACAAAGAAATATATTTGGATCATACACAACCAGGAACAAAAATGGACTTGGCTCCCCATTTGTCAGCGCCTCTTCTAGATCTTGGTCTGAATCAGAGAGAAATAAACACACCACGTGATGACATTGCTGCCCCAAGGACAGCTGCCACCATCACCCAAGGCCACACGTCACGCTTACAGTAGCTGGGACCACTCTCGGAGCAAGTGTAATTCCGTCAAGCTGGCAAGTTTTTGACCCAAGAGGTGTAATTTCCTGATCACTGCTGACTGACACGTCATTTGTGACAACCCATTCATCTCTGTCACGTAGGATTATCCACTACACAGATGCATCCTTTGCCTTTTAGCT
This sequence comes from Numida meleagris, assembly GCF_002078875.1. Classification (NCBI taxonomy): domain Eukaryota; kingdom Metazoa; phylum Chordata; class Aves; order Galliformes; family Numididae; genus Numida; species Numida meleagris. The sequence goes on from NC_034411.1 coordinate 3,530,928, forward strand.
GGCACCGGGCAGGAGGTGCTCGCTGCGAGCAGGGACCCGCAGACAATCACCTCCAATCCCCAGTAACAGAAAGAAATGGGGAGCTAGCCAGCTGGGCCCAGCCCCCTGCTAGAGAAAGACAGAGACCAGCACTGTACAACAGTGCACACCTGAGGACACACCGTCATTTGGATTTCCTCCAGAACAGAAAAACACTCCGCGTGTAAGAGAAAACACGCATACAAGGAGGCCGTGTAGATATACCAAGCAATCTTTATTTTGTATTTAAATGTGAACATCAACTGATGAGGTGCGCTTCTGAGACAGCAGCATTCAAGCTGTGGGAGATGATGCTGTCGATTTGCTTCCCAAAAGCAAGTGGTGGAACCTTAATCGTAGAAGTCATCGAAGTCATCTGCTTCTGGGCTGTGAGTTTGTGGACGCAAGACAGCCGCAGCCTCAGAGCTGCTGTCGTCAGATTCGCCCCAGAAAGCTGAGAGTGAAGGAAAAAAAAGGGAGAATTATAAAAATCTTTTCCATGCTAATGCCACAGCCCAGGCATTATTGTTTTACAGCTCTTCTGAGGTAGCTGGACGCTGTGGTTTATGGCGGAGCTCAGGGTTAGGGTTGTTTGCAGGAGCCCCAGCAGAGGTGTGCGTTTCTGACACCGTGCCGTCACCAAGTCATGGTCTCCTAACTGAGCTGCTGTGAGGAACAGTGAGCCATTTACAGGGCTGACTTCATTGTTCCTCAAGGTATTTTGACAGAATATTTCCACTCCAAGCAATTTACTTGACCATCTGCTGCCTGAATTACAGCTTTGTCTATTATGTTCCACTTTCTCCCTCTACTTGACCCTACAGTGAAGTCACAGGACGACCATGACATCACAGAGTTGGCATAAAAATGGCAATGATGTCACAAACAGCAAAACACCACTCTGCGACAGGACCACATACAGACAAAACTGACTTCAAAGAACTGGATGGCTTTAACAAAAGGACCTGGTAATTAGCAAGCAATTTCACTGAAAAACAGAATCACATTTAAATTTGAAGTGCTTGAGAGATTCCTCGATATGTAAATTCCTTTGACCCATGGAAGGAGGAAAAAAAAAAAAAAAAAAAGCAGCAGACAGACAGGGAAGCACACAGAGCTCTTCACTACCAAGGCCTGATGAGATGATTCAGGTGTGAAGGTTGCCAGCTCAGCCGTGCAATAACTGTTAATTTTTATTTTCCCCTTGATTAAAAAACGAAAACCACAACAAAAAGCCACGCTTTTATCTCCAGAAAAAAACAGTTGCTTCGCCACAGAAGGGCCACTGAGGAGTGCTGCTGACCAGCAACAACACTGGGCTCTGCATCAGCACTGTTTGAATGTTAAACTACCCCCACAACAGCAACAAGCATAGGCTGAGGGACCCAGGGAAAATAGAAGCACAAGTGGGAACAACGTTCACAGGCACAAACTCTCCTTTCTTCTCTGGGTTCGTGGTTCCCCAGGGCAGTAGATGAGAACGGCAGGGGCATGGACATCCTGCCCCACACTTCCCCCTGCCCTGATGAAACCTCTCTGCAGGTTGTCCACAGACACGTATTTCTCAGCCCATCGCAGGAAGCAGCCACAAGCTAGAATGTCAAGCCTACAGTTACTCCCAGAGGTGCGCTGCCTGTTCCTAAAGGTTTTCAGAGAGTCCTTGTTTCCCCAAAGTTATCAAAATAAAGTCAATGCCCCAAATGAGGCAAAAGCCTCAGAAATACAGATTCAGATGGCAGGAGAGAGAGGCAAACTGTCAAACCTCATACAGAAATTTCAGCTCACATTCGACTGAAGCACTGTTCACTATTTTGTGCTTTTGATGGCACAAGCTATATAAATACCTTATCTACAAATGCAGCAGCTGCACCTTTCATCCTGTATCCCCAGACCCCTGGACTGCAGGTCTGCCACGAGCAGCAGAGCGGGGCAGGCTGCTCCCATGCTGAACGTGTGGGAGGAGAGCAAACGTGCCGAAAGGCTCCAAAACACGCAGCTCCCCAGCAGAGAGCTAAGCAGGCTAGAGATGCGACAGAGGCCTTTCAAATGGCATCAAAGCAGCTACGCTTAATGGTATCCTGACATCAGCTCTGATTCCATAAGCTTGGCATCATTCAGGACTGCATAGCTCCTGAGGCTGAGCTCCCAGCAAAAAGCTCTCTGGTCCCAGTGCTGCCTTCCCTTACAGAGTTACAAGTAACTTCAGACACCAGCAGTTAAGGTAATTAAAAGGAAAATCAAATGTAGGGGAGAATGAAAACATGCAGGGCCCAGACACTGATTTAAGAGAAAGCCTGCACATGGAAAAATATAGTTTCAGACACATGTGTGTGTACAGACACTGTTGTGTGCTCACCTATGGTAACCATGCAAACAGACGTGCTGCTGCCCATCCGCTTCTGTACTCAGTATTTTAGAGAGGGATAAGGAAAAAATCATCAGATTTTCCCTTCTCCAGGCCTAAGGGACATGGTTTAGTGGGGCAATATTGGTGGTAGGTGGACAGTTGGACTGGATGAGTGTGGAGGTCTTTTCCAACCTTGGTGATTCTATGATTCTCCTGCTCCTATTCGATTTAAATCATCAAGCACAAAGCTCACTACCTTTCCAAAATTATGCACAGTGAAACATGTCCTCTCTGGTCCAGAATTTCCCATCAACAACTATTTGCCTGCTCCTGTGCTGAGACAGGGAAATTCCACATTTTCTCCTAAGGAACGTTGTCCTTAGAGGCTTTCTGCAATTTGAATTTCCCTCAGTAAGACACAGATTTTAAAGTAGCTTAACAGTTGTTTCTTACCTTTGGATTTTATAGCAGTTATTGCTCCCTTCCTGACTTCAGGCCTGCAAACAGGGAAAGACAGTCAATATTCAGCACCACGTCACAAAATTCAAAGACATTAAGTTGACATTTTTCTAAGCTGTGAATGATTTTTTTGATCGCCTCATTTCTGCAACTTCTATTTTTAAAGTAACTACTCTCTCCTTTTTTTTTTTTTTCTTTTCCACTTTTATGTTTTATAAAAGGCGGAAAAATTATCATGCAGCAGGGACGCTGGTCCAGATGTTCAGGCAGCGTGATCTGGAATCAGCCATTGCTAGCACTGCTGATGTACACCAGTACTGAATTAAGGGGACAAAGGATCAGAGCTTCATCTATCTTTTGCAGCCTTTCAGATATGCAAAGAAAGTAAAGAAAAAATCCAAACAAAAATAAAAGCACCCCCCATTGATGCTCACTGAACTTCCTTATTCCCCGTCCTGCCAGCGCACTCCTGCAAGTCAGCTCCTGGGTTCCCATAGCATCACCCATGTCCCTATGTAAATGTGCAATCTTCCAGCTGCCTTTGATCTACCTTGATGTATATGCAGTTGCGATTCTGTTCTGTTAAATGACTGCTCTTGTGTCTAGAGCATCACAGGCCCTTTTGAATCTCTCAAACAAGCTGGAATCATTTTGATCTTTTGTGTGTAGCGCGTGTATTGTGTTGGTGCTGTGAAATAATCACATAGGGGCAATGATGTAGGAGAATTAACTGTTATATTAACAATCCTGCAATAAGCTCTAAAAATAAAGCTTCAGCTGATTTTAATAAGGAAGATCAAATAGGAGATATTTGTGACATTACTGTGCAAACTAGTCAAATATAACCAAATGTCAAGCTGCAATTTGAAGCTGTCGCTACAGTCAGAACTCAATCAGCTGTCAAAATTTCACACAATTTGCTGCATTTCATTTAGAGACACGGCGGCTAATATGTAATTACTTAAAGTGAGGAGTTAAAAATATTCCAACCACTATCAATGAAGGCATTTGTGAAGGAGATACAGAAAGACAGAGATGATTCATCGCTTGTTACACCACCGTATTCAGTAAGAATTTGTGATTACAATTGGAAAGTTAAACTTAAAGCAGAGGGAAGTTTCGTTACATTACAGCTACCTATGTAACAGCAACTCTCCCATTTAAGAGGAAGTCCATCCTAGTTATATCCACTTTCTACAAGCTGTGAATGCCATTAGCCCCAGTCTCCCTTCTTTAAAGGGTTCACAAATTCCCAGAAATAGAACATTAACCATAGCTAAAGTTCAGCTAAGATACCAACATAACAGTTAAGTACTAGTAACAAATAGCAGTACTAGTTAAGTACAAACATCATTATTTAAAGAATGTATTTCTAATTAGCTCAAAAATGTGTTATCCTTAAAAAGTGTATCTGACAGTCACTGGCATGCCATTCAAATCCCTTTTGGTTTTACTCAGTCAAATCCCACCCTACGCTACTCTCTGACTTCTGATTCAAATTCATTCACTCCAAAGGCTTGCTGAACACGCCGCAGAAGTCATGTCCTCCAGGCTGAGGCCTCGAACACACCAACCACGCTGAGCTCTTGCTCATTGTGTTGAGATTGCCTGACCCTCGGCACTCCCCAGGAGGTGCCCCATGCATCCCAGGCTCAGCCCACAGCTTGTGCTTAAGAGGAGGCAACTCCGTCAGCCACATCGTTTTCCCCCGGGTGTAGAGTGAGAAACCACTTGTTGCTGAGCTCCAAATGGAGAGGTGACTTCCGTGGCAGACTGCACAAGAACCATTTTGCCTTCAAGTATTTCATTAAAACAAGCTCACACAGCTGACAGCTACCATTTACACCGCCTACTGCTTCGTCTTCCACTGCTGGGAAGGGAGCTGGAAAGGCTTTATTATTCAGCCTCAAAGTGACCCTTTGCTCCGCTTGGTTCGGGCCAAGGTTGGACATGTGGGGGCTGCTCAGGTGGTTCCAGAGCCGTGGGTGGGCCGAGGACCACCATGCACAACCAGGACCACGGGACGAGCAGCGCAAGAGCACCCACAGTCCTGTGCAACCCCGAGCACTTCGCACTGCTCCAGAGCCGCCTGAAGGCCTCACTGAGAAGCTGTGGGGGGCAGTGACCACCACGGCCAAAGATGAGGCCCTGGGCAGCCAGATCTGCTGGTCGGCAACCCTGCCCATGGCAAAGGAGTTGGAACTGAATGGGCTTTCAGGTCCCTTCCAATACAAGTCATTCTGTGATTCTAAGGTTCTGAAGATTTAAAAACCTTCCCTCCTACCCCCACCTTCCCATGAAGAAAACGGCCAGTGCTGACAGAAGAGGGGGCAAAGACAGATGCTCACAATCTACCAAAAAGCCATCAATGTGTTCCCCATCCCAGGGGAAATTACCATGCCTAAGGACAGAACTCCCTACCAAAATAGCCCAAAGGTGCATGTGGCAGGGCTTGTCAGGAGCTAGGCATTAGTGCCACAGATCAGGCAGAAAAGGAGATGCCAGGAAACGGTCTGGCAGGAAAGCTGGGGGCATACAGAGAAGTGCTAGAGGAGATGCAGAAAATGGAACCAGGAAACCAGAAAGGCCAGGGCAGAAATAGCAACTCCGTCGCACCAAGAGTGGAAATACCGCAAGACAGCTTTGTAACAGGGAATAGAATTCCTGAATTACGCCTGAAGCGTTAGTCAAGGCTGGCAAGATGCAAGAAAGCCTCTACATTGCAAAACACCCATACTGAGGAGTCAGGAAATTCAATCGTGAAAGTTATCGTCTGCTACACCGAGCACACAATGACCGCACAGACCTCCAAGGAGAAATTTTAGGGCTATAAATGAAGTAAGGCCACTTTCCCTGCCTTGACTAATCCCCTGTAGTGACCCTTCGATATCCATTTACACATTTGCTTCTCCCCTAAAATAATGCCAAACTCAACCCAGGCTCTAACAAAGAAAAAACCCAAACCGGTTTAACTTCAAAGGGCCTTTTAATCTCTCCTTCACTCTGTTGAAATAGGCTTTTTGTGCTGAAGATTCTGCGACAATAAGAAATGAAAAAGCTCCAAGAAAATATTTTTTCCCCTCCATGAAGAAAATTAACATTAAGAGGAAAAAACTAGTACAGCAAAAAGGTAAGTTAATAGATGTGGCACACTGAAAAATCAAGAGAAAACGTCTACTCCAGTCTGGGTATCTTTTTGCTAAAGCACTTGTTGAACTTCAGTGTTTCAGCAGCAAGAGAAACGAACAAAACAATAAATAAAAAGGGCACCCAAACGCCTTAAAACAAAGGAAAAAAAGAAAAAAAAAAACAAAAACCCCACACAGCCCACACCCACAAAACTGCCTAAATAGCAAAGGAAGAAAACCAACAACACCCAAGCGTCAAGAAAAACAAAGCCACCCAAATGTCAAGTTTGATCAGAAAGACAAACAAAACGAGAAGAGTGGGGGCTTTGGGAACACTGCCACCGGCTGATATTGTCCGAGGTTTCAAGGCTGTGCCTCTTCTGCATGAAAGCAGTGCTGAGGCACCAGAAAACAAACGGAGCATTTATATTTCACAGGGCCGTGCTTAATAACCCTCACTGAAAGAAGCGATGAAGCTTCTCCCCAGTGACACGTGAGGATGCAAAGCTGCAGATTTATCTTTAAAAATCGTTTTCTGGAAACATCTAAAAGCCTTTCAGGAATATCAAGCCGGGCTACTCGGTGCCAGTGCTTCTGATGTGACAGTCTCAGCTCAGCGTGCCCCTGTGTGATAAATATGCTTTGCTGCGAGCTGCAGGATGACTCTGATGGCACTATCGTTTTCTGCCGGTAGTTTACTAGAAATTGGGCATCACAGAAATGCACTGAAGTTACAGAGCTGGGAATAAGCTAACTAATCTATTCATCACGCCATCACTTGCTGAAGAACGGAAACGATAACGCCAAATTTAAGTAATTACACTGCAAATATGATCACTCTTATTTTAGGATACGAACACTGACATCAAGTTACATTTAAAATCACTGCTGGGTTAGGTGTACCGTGTTGAAGAAAAAGATATATTCTTGCTTAGAAAAAACAGACCAAAATCCATCACAGTGCAAGGTCCTTGCATACCACCCTTGCTAACTGCCCTGGAGCGTGGCTGCTACAGCATCGCTATTTCTGCAGCAGTGGCTCTTAGGATGGAGACAAGATGTGATACATACAGGACCTGCAGAAAAACACGCCTGATTTACAGCTGAGCTCTTGGAGAAGCAATGCGACAAGTTGAAGTTCTGCAGAAGGATACAGCCATCAGGCAGGGACTCATCTATGCACACATGGCTCTAGGGATGCAGGAAACTGGCTGCAGCACCCCACTCAGCCCCACGTTCTCTGGCTTTCATTGCTCTCAATGGCTATTTCCTTGTCCAGGTTAATGCACATCCCGGAAAATCCTCACCCCAAACCTTTGGCGTCTCTTGTCAGAGCTCCAGCCAAAACAGGCATTCTGCCTCACGAGTCCATTACATGCCGCCAAGATCGAAAATGATCGTGATGACAATAACAGGTAGAAGATGCAAAATGAATCGCAGAGCTCCGAGTTCAGCAAAGTCTGAGTGCCCCCTGATGGCCAACCTGCTGCCTAGCACGGCGGCACGGCCGGGCAAGCCTCCCATTAGTTATAGCCGGTTTGCTATTAAATATTTCCTCTGAGAATAATTAAGAGGATGAATGACAATCTGAAAACTTTTATTTACATCTCATTAAATCTGAGTTTGTTAGAGGCAGCTTTTGACTAAAAAACATCCTCCGGAGACCGGGCTGGATCACTTCCAGAACGCAGATTAATCAAAGTTTAAAATACTTTACGCCGTGTTTACGTCCTGACAAATTACATTTTTCATTTGGTTCTCAGACTATAACGCAGCTTTAATCTTCAGATTATTCGGAATCTAGACAGAGCAAACAAGTCAGAAAGAAAAATAAGTGGCTTGCATCAAAACCACAGAATTATCCCGAAAGCTAGTGACCTCCTCTGGCTGCAGCCATCGCTACAGGGCTACCCGATGCCACACACATCGCCTTCTGCCCGCTCTTTCGGGGAGACTCAGGCCTGACTTATGCTACCTTCTCCCCCCAGTGCTTACATAATTTAACGTGCTCTTTCCTCTTGCCAAACCTTAACTTTTCCGACTAAAGTTGCATCTACGAGCAGCTCGATAAAGTAAATTAATCCAGGGGAAAAACAAAAACAAAAACAAAAAAAACCAAACCAGTTTGATACCTAAGGCAGAAGCAGACAATATTTGTGGGAGAAGAGGAAGCTCTGGCATGCACCTCCGAACAAAAGGGAACAAGTGGTCTTTACTCAGAGAGCAGCTTCCTATTAAGACTCACTCCTTCGTACATTATGCCTTTCATCCCCACTCAACCACAAAATGATTTTGCTGTAGGAAATACAATGGGCGAAAAAGATTTACATTGAAAGAATCTTTAATAATAAACTGTTGCAGATCTGCCTACTTCCCCATGATTTATAATACAATAAACATCGGATTCTATTAAGTCTCATGCACTGAAGACATGCACTGAAAAACCGAATATGAAAGAGCTCAATTCTTCCCATCTCCAGTACCATAATAGTGAAATGAGCATGTATAAATGTGCTAAGAGTATCTCTTTGCATCTTTTATAGCTTGTGTGTATTAATCTGTAAAGCTTATTAAGAAAGTCATTGCTATGCAAAGCAGCACCCAATCTCTTTCTCTTGCTTTTCAACAGAGTGCAGTGTTTAGCCAATAGGACCGGTCCCCTGCCCCTCATTCTGCATTCATAACATGCAACATTTGCACAATGTATCTCTCAAAGGCTGCTGAATAGAAAGCCTTAATACTCATGTAAACAACTGCAAACCAATTACTTAATGAATCAGGCCCACACATAATGAGGTGCCAGACAAAGAGCTATAAATGCATTTTTGCGCCCAAGCCTCCGCTTTAAAGTAAAATCCCTCAGCTGTAGTTTGGGCTTAACTGGCACATCATAATTATTGTCTCCAGGACATCAGAGGAAGCCATCTTTTTTTATTTAGGTCCAGCGGGGTCTTTTTCGAGGTCACTCATCAGCTCAGTGACAAAACAGAGCAAAGACGAATTTATAAAAAGTACCACAGCAGTACTACACGGTTATGTTTATTCTCAAGTAGTGGGTTTCGAGACCACTTGTAAAAGCAATAAAGCACGAGGAGTGACTGCACTAAGTGGAGGAGCGCTCAAATGCGAGCGGCCAAGAAATTTCGCCGCGTCCTGAGCGCAAAGCAGAGCCCAGACGCTTCCCACCGCACCGCGCTGCCATGCGCCACGTCCACGTCCAGTGTCCAAAACCAGGAGCAGCCATAAACTTTGCCTTTAAAAGGATGGCTTCCTTTCTTTGGCATTTCGGGAACGAACTTTAAGCCACTGTAAGAGTGAGTTTTTTTTGGTTTTTTTTTTTTTTTTTTATTAAAGGAGCACCGCTGTGTACCAGAAGGCATGAAACTACAGGGCAGAGTGATGCTAACATCTAGCAAGAGTCGGGATTAAAAAGAGCGCTGAAAAAAGGACGCCATACGAACGGCATCTGAAAAACAAGATGCCAAGCACCAGCAAGCAGTGTGCTATCCAAGGGTCGAAAAAAGCTTAGAAACCTGGTTTTTCTTTTTAATAGTTGTCATCATTAATTATATGTATTTTACATAGGTGCTTAGCAGCGATCCTGCAAGCCAGTTCCCCAGGGCTCCATCCTTCCCTGCCTGCTGTCCCGGGCTTCTGGGAATGACTAACATTCAGCATTTAAAAACTCATCTACAGGAAAACCCTTCAACTTCATCACATTAGCTATTATTATCATCTGGAGTCTCATTCTCAAGCAAACTAAGTTCCAGAAAATAGATTTAAAAAAAAAAAAAAAAAAGAGGAAAAAAATAAATAAGAGTTTCAGTCGTGAGACCTAATCCTAAACAAAAGCACAAACGTCCTTCATCGGTATATTATTACAGCTTGTCTTTATTAACCATATTGAAGAACGGCAGGAAGATTGTGTTTTAATTCAGAATACAGAACAGAACTTGCAAAATCAGAATGGCCGTCTGTGTCAAAACCGGCCTCATCAATAGCAATACAAAGAAACTACAGACAGATATCAATGTCTTATCAGTAGAATGAGTTAAAAATTTATCAGGATGCTTTAAAGTCTTTTCCTGAGTGCTATTAATGGCTGTCTTCAGCTGAGGAGCCACACAACAGCAGAGCCCACTTGCGAGGCTGTTCTAATAAGAGCAGATAAGAATCTAAAGCCAAGCCAATATTTCATGAGATGGCTGCGCTATATCCTATTTTCTGCTGCTGCTTGACCACTAATTTGATTGTTGCTGTTTGATTACCGTTACACGCCCACGAAGAACATGGGGAATAGCTAACAGAACTGCTCAGGGACCCAAAGCAAAGCACTACATTACTAAAAAAAAAGTGGGGTTTTCTGTTTGTGTTTAAAATTAAATAAACCGCGTCCTTTAGGTAACTCCAAGGCCACCGATTAAACCTGCTCAGCGTGAAAGCAAGACAGACGTGTTGTAAATATCCCAGTATCAAAAATAAGAGGGGAAAAAGCAACCAGTCTGCAGACCGTGAAAAAGCTATGATCCAGTTACAACTAGTTTACACCTCAGCTACACGGAAAAGAAACCCACCACTTTATTTCTTGAAGACTTTATGTTTTCTGTCTGCCCTTTTCCTGACAACTTCTATTGTCTGGCCTCTGAGTAGCCCTACTGAGAGCAGCTGTACACGCTAATTTGTGGTTCACTGAGATGTCAATTGAGTCTTAAAATGAGAAAACAACAGCTGCAAAACAATACTTGGCTTTGGCGCAAATATTTTCTAAGGTGTACCAGAGTTTAAGTTGTTTTACTAGATAAACATAAATACAAGCCTTACCCTTAGATCAAGTAAAAATAATCAGAGATTCAGTCACATTCTGCAGGCATTTCTCATTCCACCAAAACATTTCAAATGTTAAATCCTTTAATAACTTTACCTTGAGAGGTCACCACTTCTTCCACTGGATGAACTCCTTTCGGAGCACATTTCTTGGCTTTCTTTTGCTTCGGAACCATTATTTCCCATAACGCGACCTGCTAAATGAAAAACACAAAGTAGACATTTTCAAATAATAAATCTGAGGACATTACAGCTGCTGTACTCAGCGAGGGTTAATTCTGATGGTATTACTTGCAGGCCGCAAAATGAATGTAAAGGAAAAAAAAAAAATGCATCTATGCATCCTGCAACATCTACCAGTACATCTCAGCATAAGTATCCAGGAAAGCACGCAGCAACGTTGGCAGCAGCTGCACGGAGCGAGTGCTGCTTGGGCCAGGTGCTCCTGGCACAGCAAGGCTGAGGCTGTGTGGACAGATGGACAGACAAGCACAGACCCTTGGGCCAGAATGCAGCGCTGGCGTGCACCATGGGATGTTTTGCTCACCATTAGGTGAAAATGAGTTAAAAAAAATAATATATATATATATATATATATAAAACTAGTCTCCCTTAACATCTCTTCAGTTATCTGATGATGATTTCTTGCGAACAGGGAAACGTTTGCGTGTCTTGACCTATTTTAGAACAAAAGAGCAAACATTGGGTTTAAGAACTGTATTGCATCACACATCAACTTGAAGCAAAACTTCAAGGATTCATGCTTTTTCTTTTTTTCTTTTTTTAATTCTCAAGTTCTAATTTACTTGCCTTAATCAGGAAGAAGGGTTATTTTCATTCTCCTTCCCCTTAAATGTATCAGTACATATTAAGTTCTCTTAATACTATTTGATACATCAGTATTTTTAACCATTCCCTTTCAAATACAAAGCTGCATTTGGGAGACACAAATCTTAGAATTTTTATGACTTAACAGCCAACTTAACAGTCAACCATTTCAAAATCTTTTATCCACACTTTCCTTTATTTCCTCCCTGCTCTGTGCATCTCATTTCCATTCTGTACAGATTGATTTAAGAAAGTAAATAGATTAAATTCTTTCACTGGAATGGTACAATTGCTCATCTTTGTGCTTATTTCCATAGACCACGATGCTTAAGTACAAATCCCACTTTACAAGGCTACTTTGCACTGTAAATTATAATTGGGACACAAGGAGACCTTTATATACATGTATCTGTATAGATGTGACTGAAATTCTAAACAAGCCATGACCATGGAGGAATTCCAGGATGCAAGAATGGCAGGAGCTCAAAGCTGCAGACTGGGAGATGTAGGCATGCACTGAGAAACCACTCATCATAGAGGAACTAATGTTTGTGCTTGTTTGCACATGACTCCAGGAAAGTAAAAAATAATAATAGAAGAATCTAATTCAGTGTAATCAGATCAAAATTCCTGGAAACTGCTTCCCCCTCTAACAGCAAAACACTTAACATGAGCGTGTTTTTCAGGGCTCTCTGTGAGCTGTTCAAGGCACAGTGTGGGCAGCAATTGAAGTGACATGCTCGCTTCTTGCCTAGCTGTAGAGCAGGGCAAGACATCCCTTGACCAAGTCCTCCACAAAGGGAGGTGTGCCCAGCGAATGGCACAGCGTGGGCTGAAGGACTGTGCAAACCCTCCCAGTGCTGTGTGTGCTCCTGACACCAGCACACTGCTCTTCAGGAGTGCGAAGAACATCTGGGCTGCTATCAGAGTGGTTTCAGCATTGCAGGGATCCCACCAGGCCTGCACCTGTAGCTCACACAGCTGCTCGATGCAGCCGGTGCGTACCTATAAACCCAAGCAGGTGCCACCCACACAGAAGATAACTTGGGCACATCCTCAGCTCTGATCCATTTGCCTTCTGGGTGCCCTCATTTCACCGAATCATAAAATCATTAAGGTTGGAAAAGACCACTAGGATCCCCTAGTTCAACCCCAGCCCACCCCACTTGCCTGCTGACCACATCCCTCAGTGCCACATCCCCATGGCTCTGGAATACCACCAGGGACGGTGACCCCACCACTCCCTGGGCAGCCTGTGCCAGTGCCTCACCGCTCTGTCTGAGAAAGAATTGTTCCTAATATCCAACTGGTGATTTCTCATCAGTCTGCTCAACGAGAACTCAGAGAGGGGGAACACCTAACTCCTTCCTTGCTCAGCCTCCCCATTTGCCCTCAGCCTGAATCTCCCCATCCCTGCTGGACATTGATTCCTCCACTGGATGCCTACAGCACATTTGCTAGTCCGCCTCCCTAGAACCCAGCCGCTGACCAGCTCTGCCCCAACTTGAGGCAGGCCCCTTGTTTCTCAGCTCCCCTCACATCAGCCTAGAAGGGCCATTCAGACATGCTTTCCGTGCCTGCACTGGCCACTGCTCTCCCCTACGTCAAACTGGAGTGTGACCTACTTGTTCTTCACCATTGAGACCCGCTGGAGCCTAGCTTTGCCTATCTGCCAATTATGAAACAATACTGGGCAATCCCCACTTCTGCCTTAGTTACATCAGACTTATGGCCAACTAGTCCAGCTGTTCCCCTCAAACCTCTATGGGCCTGCTTACATGCCCACAGCACCGGGGGGTCCTTCCAAGCCCTTGCAAGCCCACTGGCTCACCTTCAGGGCTGAGCGTGGTATTTCATCTGGGTTGTGACACCCATAAAGCACCCAGTGAGGTTTAAGCACTCAGTGTGCAGTGACCGCTTTGTATGCTGAGCTCTTGCTTCATCTCACCCCACTGACCTGCCTCATCTCCACACCTCAACAACGTGCCCGCATTGTAAGGTAGCGGAAGAGACTCCCAAGTGGAAAGAGGCATTGCTTAATGATTTCCTTCTGCCAGTTCGAATGGTGAGAAAGTATGAGGGCTGCTCTGAAAGTAATACCTCCTATGTTACGATGTTGGCCCATGATGTCAGAGGCGGATGTTGGTGGGATGGCAGTAGAGGCTGAACCCTCCCATCAGTATCCCATTACATGCTGTTGCCCTGTGACAGATGGCAGCAAAGGGGCAGTCTGAAAGAGTGGTGCTGACATGGAAGTGCAGACGAAGCCAAGGTACGCCACTGAATTCCTGCATGCAGAAAAAAAATGGCACCACTGATATTCATCGACACTCGGTGAACATTGTTGGAGACCAAACAGCAGATGCGAGCATGTGAGGTGTGGGTGGTGCATTTCAGCAGCAGTGACAGCAATGTGAAAGACAAGCCACATCCTGGATGGCAGCATGCAGGCTCCTGCTCATAACAGGCAAAAACGCACAGCTAACGGTGGTGACTGTTGAAAAACTGTGTTGTGTAGCTGTGTATTTGCTTTATCAAACAGCGTTATCGTGCCCTTTGTAGTTTCCATGGAAATAAATAGGAGACGTTACTTTCAGAGCAACCTACGTGTTTTGGAGCTGCCCAGCACCATGTTAAAAACATGGTGTTTTGAGCATTTACTCTATGGATGGCCAGTGCCAACTGCACAGAAACAACTGAGAAAGCTTGATAAAACTCAGCCTTTAAGCTTAAATTGGGACGTTAATAATGAAAGGTAAGTTCTTAATCCAATTGTTCGAGCAATACTGCAAGAGAAGAGAAGCTTTTTTGCCACAGATGACACAGCTCTCCTCACATCTTTTTCCCCAGTGTATTCTTCCTTCCATTCAGAATTAGCGAAGGATCTGAGATACCACTATTAATTAAAAACACTCCACACTTTTTAACTTTGAATTAATTGTGCAGTCTGTATGGGTCAAAGCAGCTTTCATGTCAGCTTTTACAATTTTGTTCCAAACAAAATGGGTGTACTTTTCTTCATTAGCCACCAGTTCCAGGAGAAACTGCCGTGGCTGCATAATGAACCACTATTATTTTGTTCTGCTGAACAGTCGGAATGATCTTTGACCCAGAACATACTGTACCAGCGCAGAACCAGGAAGAAGACATTTTCTCCATGTGTTGCCCTGTGGCCAAGGTTGCAGTGTTTATCAATGTACAGCCAAACATCTTTGTGACAGAAAAGTGATGCGATGTAACCTTCTGCAAAGAAAGAGAAGAAAGCTCCTGGCCGTGTACTCACAACATTCATACTTGCTAACTGTGTTACCCGAGAAAAAAGCCCACGCTTTTTGACCATCAACACCAGCATCTCCCTCTGTTACGTTTAAAGCCCTTAACTGCAGCAAGAGTCCCAGGAGGAGTGGAAAAAAAGTCGGCTGCAGATATCAAGTATTGTCATTACCAGCAATGCCCAAGTGCTTGACTTGGCACGTCCGTCAATAAGAACGTGGCAAGCAACTCCTGGAGTTGCTGGTTTTCCAGATGCAAACTGGGGAAAACAGGAAGTAGCCAAGGCAGTTTGTGAAGAAACCTCAAGTCTGTGACCTAAGCAAGTAAGCAAGCAGTAGGTGTTGCTCTACTGGGAGGGGAAGAAGGGCAATTGGAATGCCAATTAAAAGCTATCAACAGCAATTAGTCATTATTTCCAGTAACAATCAATAATCACATATGTAAACAGGAGTAGCTAGAGGACAAATGATCCCAGTGCCTTTCCAAGCTCAACTCAGACATGGATCTGCATCTCCCTCGTATGCAAGTGAGAATTCCACAAAAAGGAACTTTGCCTTTTCTGTGTACTTTTAGCAACAATAAAATAGTTAGCAGCTTGGGTATTTCAGCTGTCACTAGACTTCAAAGTTAATAATGCCTTGAAAGGAATATTATCAGGATCAGCTGAGCCTGCAAGCTGTGTAGTTTTAGTTACCTTGGCAATATTTATTGCATTCACATTCAGAAGTGCTGCTCAGTCCAGGCTACCACGCTGCTAGCTGCGGCACGAAAATAGGGAACTAACAATAGCTCCTGCCCAGAGGAACTTCAAATCTGAACAGCCTCCTCCACCACATTAACACTAATTACGGCACTTGCTGATCATCCACAAAGAGCCATCTGGGATTAAACACAGGATATCAGCTGCCTTGCCACTGCCAGAACACAAACAGCCACTGTGCAAACCTCTGCCTTGGGACCACAGGCTCGAGTGATCCCCATACACAGCTTTTATACGTGCTGATTTCCCCTGCGATAAAGCAGAAAACTTGCTCACAGGGAGAGGATAAAGGCTACCTGCAAATCTGATAGAAGGATGTGCTCTTCTGATAAAAGGAGGTGATAGGAGGATGAGCAAACAGATGAAAAAGATCTCCAAATTAAGAGCGAGCAGAACACTGCAGTAGCCAGTAGCCAGAAGGAGGTCAAATACCAACAAATATTGCCCCTTCTTTCCTTTGAATGAAGAAAGAATAAAAAATACTCTCAGCATAACAATATACCAACACATGATGCTGCCCTCTCAAGAGGGTACACACCTGAAGACCAGTGGGCTCATGGAATCCTGATGGAGCAAGCCGTCCCAGTGAGAGCACTTCCGAAAGTTGCTGCGTCCACTTGAAGACTGAACAAAGCTTTTCACACAGAATTCACAGCTTAAGTATCACCTACTGGAGAACGTAATCTGAACTAATTTAAGCAAAACATACAATTTTACGCTGTGCTGAGGTACTTCTGTCAACCCAACAGTGATTCATCATGTATAGATGAACTTTTTTTTTTTTTTTTTTGAAACAGCAGTTTGTAATGGATTGATATCAAATGAAGCAAAACATTGGGTAGACTTAATAATGCTTTATTAGCACACTCCAAGTGGAAATTCGGGACCCTTTCAACTCCAGCTCAAAGAAGGACCTCACCAGGAAAGACGTGTGGGCGTGGGAAAAGTGTTGGCAGGATTACTGGCTCATTAAATGTGACCTAAAAAGGAAAGCAGAATTGGTTTTGTGCCCTTTCATGTTTCCCTATGATACGTGAGAAGGACTATTTTATTATTTTATTTATATATATGTATGTTGGTAATACTATTATTATTCTTTAGAGGGTTTTTCCTCTTTCTTTCTACATTACAGATTTTTCTACCTGGAGTGGAAATGGAACATGACACCTGTGAAAGCAAAGCCTGACAGGCAGAGAAGTAATGCCATTTTTATTCAAATACTTTACAGCTTTAGCATCTATTTAAATCAAAGACATAAATGAAGGATAGGAAGAGAATCTATTTTTGTTGAAGACTTAACAAAACTACCCCTTCAATAAAACCAGCAGTTTCCTACTCATGAGACATTTAAACTGTCATCTGCAAAACCAAAAAGAATGGATTTTATCATTTTTATCTCCCACTATTTGCCTACCTTAGAAACAGGTAAAAAGCAAACAATTTCTTTTACCAAAGAAACCAAGCATCCAAGAAGAGAAGTAGAATGAGTCTACGTACGCTCCTCGATCCTCACGTAACTTCAGACATAGCGAGGTTGCTATTCATAAGACGTGGGTGAGATCGATAGCCCTTGTTAGGCTGAGGGGTGCCTCACACAACATGAAACCCTTTCTGAAGTCCATCAGTACAACACAGTTCTGCAGGGGTAGGATGGGGCTCTATGAAGGAAACCACCTTGATGGTACAAGTTGGATCGATCCTGTGTGCTGAGCTGACTTGCAGGTTTGGAAGAAAAGAGGCTTTATTGCCAAAGATAGGAGTATTTACAGAATATTAAAATAAATACATCGGTTCCTTTTTTTTTTTTCCCCTATAACAGAAGAAAAAAAAATAAACCACAGCTATAGAAGCACCTGTGAATGCCTATTGGGAAAGACTCTCAGCTCTCACAATGAAGTCCATCAAAACCTCAGTGCTTCCAGTGTTTAAATAAAAACTTAAAGCCCTCAAGGAATGCAGTAGGCACTTAAAAAAAAAAAAAACAACACAATTTGTATCCGCTACATTTGGAAAATAATTGTATAACAAAATGGTCATGGATCCCAATCCATCTAAAGACAGAAAACCAGACCCCCACACCAGTCATTTGAGCCCCAGAGGCAAGGTGCAGAGATACTGCCTCTGTTTTAGGTTCTGAACAATTTCAGTGCTCCAGGGCTTGTAATGGTGAGCACAAGGCAGAGAGTGACAGGCGGGGAGAGCAAGGAGCCAGGAAAGAAGAAGAAGCCTGGAGAAGATCATGGGCTGAAGATGAATCGCAGCTGAAAGGAGCAACTTTGCTTTCAAGTGAGATATGAAAAGCCTCACTCCTAGAGACAACAAGAACGCTGGCCACTGCAAACACGCTGCCAAAAAAACCAGCAAATAAAGCAGATTTGAGAAGAAAGCATTTTTAGCATAAGTTACCATTTGCAGTATTCAGACTAGTAAGAGTTTCTCAGCATTTTTACAATTGGGAAATATTGGTTCTCGCACATCCATTCAATGAGAAGCTACAGGAGAGGGATGTCCATTGTGGTTCAGCTTTGGATCAGATGCAGCCCAGCCCAAGAGCCAGGTTCCCAGCAGAGATGCAAAAACTGCTGGGCTTCACGGCTCAAAACAGCCATGCTACGTCCTGAATCCAGCATAGGAGAAACAAGCCAGAAGCCTGGGCAGCTACACACACCCAAACTCAAGCCTGTGTTCTCCCTTACAAAATAAAAAATAAAATAAATCTATGATGGCATTAGTTAGAGGAAGCCACCGTTTGTCACATCATTCTTGCTGGTGATGTCTGCAGATGATGGACCTTAAACCCAAATCCTCTTAAATTACAGACAAAAAAATCAGAACAATCCCAAGCTCTGCCCAATTTTGGATGAATTTTCAAGTAAGCGTGCTTTACTTCAGGAAAACCATTTAAGTGGCTTGTGTGCTTTTAGTTCACCTAAAAAAATTATCGTCGCAGCTCACGTTTTACAATTACATTGCCATGTGCAATTGAAGGACGTTTTAAGCAGCAAGAAAAACGAAAGCATTCTACTCTCAAAGCCTCAGAGAAAAAAAAAATATCCTAAGTTTTATGTGGCTAACACAGTAATATTATTGCTGCAGTATAATTCGGGAATACAAGAAGCACGTTTTTATATTTCAGCTGCAAATTAGGCTCAAAAAGCAGCCGAGGAAAACCTCCATAGAGAAATGAATTGCTCTCTGAAAGACAGGCTATTTTTAAGTCGTAAAACAGCAGAAAAGCAACAGCCAGCGCTGTATAAACAGATGCCCCCGCACCTTTGTGTCGGAGTACACACCTGCATAAATAAACAGTTAGCCAAACACGAGCATTCGGAAGGAAGCGGCCCACGACTTTGCAAAATCAGGCAAAAGCAAATTGAGACTTATTGCAGAAAGCTCTGCCCTGAATACTAACGCGTTATTGATACTTCACCACCGAACGGCGACGGCATGGCAGGATCCTAAGCGAGCCTAATGCATCTGCTGCGGGGAGAGCTGAACGCGGCTTGATAAAACCTTATTGCTCAAAATTTGGTGTTATCAGGCAGCTTTTGTAACAGAGGCAAAAGCACAGCTTCCTGTCTGGCGGGATTTTTCCCCGCGCTTATTCTAATGACACACATTCAATTACGAGAGAAAAGAAAAGAATCAAATCAGAAACATCTGTAGTTTGCCGTATAATTACTGGATCTTCCCCACGGAGACTGACCTTTGTAACACCGATACTAGGACCTGAAAGGCTAAATGACGGGATATTCGCACGGTTTAAATGTGTAACATGATTACAAGGAATTAAATAGGCACTGTTATTTTCCATCCTGGTTTACGTTAAGATGAGTGCGTACTTTATGATCTCGCGTTTCATCTTAGCGCTCGGTATGTAGGAGCTGAATTTACTCACTATTAGCGGACCCAAGCCCCCAAAACGCCGTGTTTTGATTATATAATAAAGTTGAATACCACATTTGAGGTTAATATGCAGCCATTACTTTTACCTGTAATAGGAATCTTTCCTACCACGCTTTCTTCCTGGCTCTCATCTTCACACCAGCTTGTGACTTCTGTATGTGAACACACCATAATGAAACCCATTTCAAAGTGGCAGCGATCAGACCGGTTTGTTTTCTTTTAAGCCCTACTCCCTTTAATTTCTCACTTTTGTTATCTCTTATTTATTGATCTAAACTATCCATTACCGTTCTTAAAAGAGGCGCCTACTGTGAACTTTACTCGAACACGGAGCTGCTGTGTCTCTGTAGCTCCCAGAGAAAAGGAAAAGCTAACCAAATGTCTTAAATAATTTAAGACCCAATGGGATTTCAGAAACAAACAGCCAACAGTAACTCTGCGATCTTGTCCAGCAGCCCGACAGCCGCGGCATAGATCATACCAACTGCTGAAAATTAGTTTAAATCAAAGGCTCCGTCTCCTCCGTGGATAAAAGTGGCATGGATTTAGGAGGCCTAAATCAGTTTGTTTACATGTGCTGTGTGAAGAGCGTTGCAACCTAATTGCCTGTCTCTTCTGGACTTTGATGTGAGGGATGCTCTGAGAGCAGGCTGAGCAAGTTCCCGTCGCCAGTTACTACGCAGCACTAATACATTAATGCCTTATCTGAAGAAATTAACTGGATTTTCACAAACATCCACCTTTTAAGAATGGCACTGAACACCTCTCTTAGCATCAGCCCTTTCCCTGTGGAAAATCTGTTTTGCATTCCGGCTTCATTAAAAAAAAAAAAACCACAGCTAAGGTATCACACCATTTCTAAGCAGCAGACATTTTTAAAATGTACGTATCCATACAGAACCTGTTTTAATAACTGCAACAAGGTTTGATTTTCTACCTCCATGGAGAAAACTAGTCCTGATAGGTAGTGTTCATTTTAAGAAGTAACAAGAATGACAAAAACACAGACATGTTTAAGGAAATCACCAGAAGCTCATTACAAACATTAATTCCCAGTAGCTCTAACACAGTCCCTGGCAGATTTTGATGGAAAACACACTTGTACCTCGCAGCAGAGCGCGGTGACAGCTCGGAGCACACAGACAGAGCTTTTAGCACTTGTTACCTTGCTTTTCCATGCCGTCGAGCCACGGAACATGTTTTGCCTGCTCCATTTCCCCGCCATCATTTGGGATCGATGGCAAGCTGTAAGATGATTCATTACTCTGAATAGATGACCTATCTCCACGCTCTTCTGCAAGGACCTCTCTCAGCAGCGGTGGAGCCTGCAGCATTAAAAAAATAAAAATAACCACAGTCCTATTATCCCGAGTCTCGAGAGGCAACGGTTTCCAACATACATTTAGGCTAATCTATGCTTCGCAGAGTGATCTGCTTGCAGGATATTTCTGCTAGATGCTGAATTACCTTCGAGTTAAATCAGAGCTAGTGCAGGAACTGCATTTTGCCTTCGAGTAACACAAACTTTGAATTATTCTTTTAATCACTAGGTTTTCTGGACACTCCGTTCTGTGCCTCGTGTATCCACTGTAAGCACAAGAGACTGAAGAAAAGTTTTCCTTTTTCATTTTAGGTGTAGAAATAAGGCAAGTTAGAACACATCGTCAGCAACAGCTGCAACAAAAACCACCGAGGTCGACAAATCTGAAGCTAGAAAATCCAATCTGATGCCAGCTTCTGATAGACTCAGATTTTCACCTGTATTATCACTGCGTGTTCCTCAAGTTCAGCCTCACCTGCCTGTATGCAGATGCCTGCAGCAGCTCTAGCCTGACCTCTGCTAATTAAGCATTACTTTCGATGTCCCCAAAAATTAAGTGGGAAGCAGATGCTTTTACAGGGAGCTGAATGGAGTGTAAATACGGCCAAGTTAAAAGGCTTTGCGGGCATTTTTCTTTTGTCTTCATTACTTGAAGGGAATTCTTTTGTTTTTCTTCTGTGCCACAAAGCACAGACCTGATTCTTTAAAATCTACAAGCTTTTTACTCTTGTTATATATTTAATAAACGAGCCAGCCTTCAGCAACAGAGGCCAACATCTCAGAGATCATTCCAACTATTTTAACTTTATCTACACTTATCTGAGAAACTGGAGTGGCTTCAAGTCCAAAACCACGTGGGGCTCATCAGGAAGTTCTTCCTTCCCGCATCCATCCCCTCCTCATTAATCCCATGTTTATTTGGGAGCCCATCATGGCAGCTTTTGAGTCTCAACTTGCACTGCTGTTGTTCTGTGCCCGGAAATCAGGTATTTCAATGCGGAAAATGCATCCTGGGATTACAATGAAGTGACTAGATTCGCTTAAACAGAAAAGTAAATGTCGAACACGTGTGGGCAACACATACATATGTACGTATGTGTATGCACATTTTTTTCTATCCCTGTACAGGGAATGCATCTCAGGATTACTTGGCTCTTCAGTGCCCCACTTTCTCTGGAGATGGGCTTTCTCATTCCTTTTGCACGTACACAAAGAAAAAAAAGCCTCCAACAAAAACTGCTGTTAGTTTATAAATGCCCCTGTTAGAGCTTAAAAAGGACAAACACGCTGCTATTTGTAGAATGCTCTCCATATTTAGCGTACCAAACATAATTCTGTTTCTTCAAAAAGGAAAAAAAACCACTATCATTCATGATAAAAAGCTATTAAGCCACAGAGAAAGACAGATGATATAAGCATCGTGATAAATTTGCACCATGGCAAAACGTGTTAGCTTCTTAAATCAGTAACAGGCCGAAGGGTGGAAAAGATGCTGCCACGACCTTCGTGGGCTGCTTGCTCTGTGGGACAAAGCCCACAGACACACAGAAAATCTAGTTTCTCTCCATAGCCACTTCCCAGCCATCTCAAAGACGGATCAATGAGCGCTACTTGCTCGTTCTTCCTGGGTGCCCAGGTACTGGGCAGTGTTAAAAGGCACAGGGCCTGCTTCACTTTAACTGCATGTGCAACTTAGTCTCTTGGTTGCTAATCATTTAGATATTCACACATGTACATATGTATAGATATACACAGATGCACATGCGTATGTATGTATGCTCATATGTCTTTTCTCCTTCCTTTCCCTGTATGGGGATGTATTCAGGGACTATTTGCTTTTTCACTGCTCCCTAGCTTCCCAGTGCCTCATTTTCTGAGGAACTAGGATTTCTCTTCCAGACACAGAAAGAGTAAGATATGATAAAAAACAAACATCGCTTCAGCTATCAGAATGGCAGCAGAGCAATGTCACACCCTATGGTGATCCCTTCACTCTGCCCACATTACGCATGCTGGAAGAAACCTGACTGATCCCACGACTTCCTCTTCAAGGAACTCAGGCAGAGAAAGACATGAGCACCACTACAGCCTTGGGGCAGCGGCTGGCAAGCTGCATGGAGGTAAAGGCTGTGAGCTGACAGCTGGCTGAACGTGAGCCAGCAGTGTGCCCAGGTGGCCAAGAAGGCCAACGGCACCCGGCTTGTGTCAGCGGGAGTGCGGCCAGCAGGAGCAGGAGGTGACCGTCCCTCCGCACTGGCACTGGTGAGGCCGCACCTCGAGTGCTGCGCTCAGTGCTGGGCCCTCACTGCAAGAAAGGCACCGAGGCCCTGGAGCGTGTCCAGAGAAGGGCAGCAGAGCTGTGAGGGCTCTGGAGCACAAGTGTGATGGGGAGCGGCTGAGGGAGCTGGGGGTGTTCAGTGTGGAGAAGAGGAGGCTCAGGGGAGACCTCATCGCTCTCTGCAACGACCTGAAAGGAGGCTGTGTGAGGTGGGGTCGGCCTCTGCTCCCAGGGAACGAGAGGGGACGGCCTCACGTTGTGCCAGGGGAGGTTCAGGTTGGGTGTTAGGAACAATTCCTTCTGAGACAGAGCGGTGAGGCACTGGCAGAGGCTGCCCAGGGAGTGGTGGGGTCACCGTCCTCGGGGTGTTCCAGAGCTGAGGGGATGTGGCACTGAAGGACGTGGTCGGTGGGCACGGTGGGGGGAAGCTGGGATTGGGCTAGATGATCTTCGTGGTCTTCTCCAACCATAATAATTCTGACTTACCAAACACACTGGAAAGCCTCAGGACACTTCAACACAGAGGCTTCCTGCACCCTCAAAACTGACCTGGCTTCCCAGTGCCTCCTTGCCCGAATCCAGTGGGCTGTGGAACACAGCGGCCAGCTCCTCAGTGAGCAGGTGGTCATGCTCCTCCAGGAAGGCAGTATGGCTGTTCAGTGAGGCCTGTAGTGTGGCCATATCCCACTGCTGGCCTGGCTTGGCCCTGGGGAGCTTATGGAGGACAGCTGCCTCACAGGCCTCCAGGTCTTCCTTCAGACTGCCATCCTGGCTACAGGAGCTGCAAAATAAAGCAGGCAAGAAGTTTATGTAAAGCCCAGAGAGAAAGCCAGAATAGGTATGGCAGTCAAGTCCACCTGTAGGCCCTTCCTCAGTTCTCCCACAAAATCCTCCAACAACTAGGTCCTTATGGGAACCCTAGCTTAAGGAGTCTGAAATCTAATTTTAAGCAGAACTACAAAGCCCTTCCCAGCTTGTGCAATTAGGAGAACTGTGCCATGGAGTGACAGCCAGGGTAACCTGGTCCAGCTTTTGTTAACGTAAGGGGGTTTGATGACTTTTTTGCTCTTTTGCCTCAAATATATTATTTTTCCAGTTGTTACTCTGTACCCCAGCAAAGCATTATCAGCCACTAAGTGAATGCTCTCCCTCTTGGAAATAAGAATTTACTGCATATGCAAAGAGCAGGGCTGCAAAAAGTGATAAATTTAGGAACAAGCAGCACCTTGTTGGCAGCACCTAGCATCAACTTCACTGTAAATCCTGATTTAGAGAAACAAACAAATGGAAAAAAGAAAAAAAAACATAACAAAGCAACCCACAGACTTCTTTGTTTTTTAAGACTGAAGTCTTTTCTACACATACTCCCTATTCCCAGCTGAGGAGCCAGGCAACTCTTGTATCCCCAGCCGTTTCTCTCCAGCTGTTGGGAAACCGAATATTTCAAAGTCAAACAGAATATGCCAAAAAATCATGAATGCATCAGAAAAATGGTTAGTGAAACGATGCTGCAAATCACAAGGAGGTTTCAAATGGTTGCAAGCAGTAAGAGAGGGATCAGGATTTTGCCTTTTTTTTTTTTTCCCTCCATATGTACTATACTGAGCACATGAGCAAACAAGACTGGGAAAGGCTTCTTACATTGTCCTAAAACTTGTTCTTTTCCTTAGATGGCCAAACATCTTTTTTCTCCCTGCATTCCCTGCAGCATTTCCCCATCAGCTGCTCAGGACATGAGCACAGTGGAGCTGGATCCAACCTGATGCTGAGCTCTGCAGGACCCTTCCCAGCAGGGAAAAACCAAAGCCCTGAGAGCAGGAGTGCTCCACACTGGGACACAGCAGGACCTCAGAGAGGTTTTCTTGAATGTGCACCTCCACAACGACCGAAGTGCAGACTTCAGCAGTGAAGCAAAGCAGACTAAGCCTTCTCAAGGGTATATCTGCCCGTGTTGTGCAGCAGTTTCCAACTCAGGCCTCCAGCAACCCCCAGGGAGCCCGGCTGCATGCCCAGGTTTTCATGCAGAAGCCGACAGCTACCAACTAAAAGCTCTTTGCACTATTTTTTAATTACATTAAGATACAGCAGAAGTTTTGCTCTCTATTGGTCTGTTTGGCAACAGCCAACAATTAAGCGAGAGCTGCTCTGCATTGAGCGGAGTCTCCTAGACATTTGATCAGCTAAACAATACCAGGGAGATCGCATACACAGTTAAACAGTGCTTTTTCTTCCCCCCAAAGTCTTACAAAACCTGTATTTCAGAGGCCGGCTCATTTCCTATTGTTTCCCTCCCCCTGGGTGGTCCTTCCAGGGTGCCACTCGAGAGGGATACAATAATAAAAAGGGAAGGGGAAGGAAGGGACACCAGCATAAAGAAAAACAAAATGTATGACAATCTGCAGCAGGCTACGGATCAGAGGTCAGCAAACAAGAGGTCCTTCTCTTTTACAGGTTGCTTCCTGGAAACAGTCTGATTAAGCTGACAGCTTGAATTATGTGTTACATTTTGTAATGCACAATCCATCTGTGCTAAGTCCTCTTCAATGCAGCTGAAGCAGCACAGGCATAAGCTCTGCCTTTTTCCACCCCTTCAACACCGGCCTTAAAATAGTCATCATCTTTCCGCGTGCTAATTCCCAGAGACCCTTTCCCCCTCCATTTTTAAGCCCTGGAATAAAGGGCAGGGTACCCTGAGGAATGCCAAAAGGACGGAGCCCACCGGAGGGGTGAGGCAAAGGGCAAGCGGCCCCGCAGGACCAGCATCCCATCGAGCTCTGTGGATGCAGTGCAGGGTGTGGAGATGCCCTGAGGCACAAATGGGCTTTGGCTCAGCCACCATTTTCATTAACTGCGATAGCAAAGTGGCATCGCCCCACCAGGAGCTGGAGCCTCACAGCCTGCATGGAGTGACCTTTCCCTGCAGCATTGCCTCTCCTTGGTTAGCAACCTGACAGTGTTATCAGGATTAGCGCTTCTCCAGCTGCAAAAGGCAGGCTGAAACTCAGCTAAAAAAAAAAAAAAAACAACAGCAAAAAAACCACTTGCCCTGTGGTAAAATACAACATGCAAACACTTACCATGGGAAAAAAAAAAAGCCAGCTTCTTTTTCTTAAGCCTCAAAAAAGACCTTGTTACAATGATGTCTCTGAAGTAAGGCACTTTCTCCAAAAACCTGGGACTCCCTGATATGCAACACAGATTTTGCTTGTTATTGAGTGAGCTACAACATCAAAACTGCCTCCATAGCAGTATATATAAGTGAAGCCCACACTCTAATTGCTTGGAAACTTCTCAAGACTTCCAGCTCACGAATTACTTTGCAAGACTCAGGCACACACACTGAATTTCAAGTGCGTTAGAACGACGGACTTTAAAAGAACTTGTTAGCAACTCAGCAACAGAGAGGCTACGTATCGCTCCTTGGCATCTTGCATGCCTGCCATTTCTGTAACTTTATCTGCATTTCAGTTTTCCATTGAAACAAATTTAAATTTGTATCTCTTCTGCAGATACACATAGCAGTGGAGATCACACTTTCATGGCCTTAAGAAAGTGAGGTATTCAGCTTAGCATGATGTGAGAGGAGATACTCCCATTCTGGTTTTAGTCATGCTCCAGAGATAAAGCGAACAGTAAAACCTTTCTTATAATTTAGCTGGCTTCAGGAGCACTGCACAGTATTTTTGTCAGCTCATGAACAGCTAGGCATCACTAGCATCCACAGGGAGAGAACAAAAGGTTAAATTACCACCGCTCAGCTACAACTTCTCCAGCAAAGACAAGTACTCTGTGCAACTTCCCTACAAAATGTTATGATTAACAGGTGTCATGCAAAAGAAAAACCGTGTGTAAGCTATTTAGATGTAAATTAGATGATGTTTCCATAGCAAGCAGCCCAATGCAAACGTGAAATGATAAAGTTGCACAAGTGTATATTGGTGGCCATTAGGAACTGCTCAACTGGCATCTATTAAAATAGGGACTGACGCTGAAATCAGTACCTAACACAACGTGAACACAAATATAGGAAGAACCGAGGACATACCCATCAGGCACTGGGCTGCCCAAGGGCTCATCCTCTGCTGCACAGCAGCTGGGTGGCTGCAAAGAGGAGTTCTCTGCTGGGTGGGTGCTGCTGCTGCTGCTGTCCTGGCTCGCTGCCCGCTGGGTGTTCAGGTTACGCTGGGGTCCTGCAAAAACAAGTAACAACAAAATGACTCCCAAAATATTAGCAGAATCAGTAAGTTGTGACGTATGGAATTAAGCCAGGATGAGCTACTTAGTGCGCTCTCCCACCTCACGGGTGGGAGTGAGCATCCCTCTGCTCTGGGATTGCATCAGGCTTTCCATGCCCCCTCCCAACATTCCATGTCCTTCTGCGCTTCCCTCGCAAGGGGGAGTTCAGGCAGACCCTGGCCATGCTCCCAAGCTTGGGTTTGCAACCAGAGCTCAGCACCAGCCAACACAAACCCTGCCATGTAAAAATCACTACCCCAAAATCATCTCCTACCTCCCCAAATTGCCTCAGGAGAAGCAATGAAACAGACAAGCCTGAAAAAGCTTTTTTAGGATAAGGCTTCAGGAAGGTTTCCCTATGCTGGGGGGAGTGGGTGGGGGACAGAGGGAGGTGAAATACACCTGGAGAGTCTTCCTTCTCACACATCTTCTAAATCTTGCAGAAGAAATGCATGCCTCAGTGGCTTTTAAATTCAGCACATTAGTTACCCTCTCTAAAAAAGAAGGGTATCGAGCTGAATTGTGCCCAATAATAATACCTTTTCTTTAAATGACAAAAATTAAATGGACCAACTATTGCAGTAATAAATTAGCATTACCACAGAAATTTTCAGTTTTCCATAAAATTCCCCATGGGTTTGAATGAAACCCACATGTGTATTCACAGCTAACGGTATAGCACCCAGCACGTCTGCTCAGCTCAGACATGGGTTCCCTGAGGCCCCAGTTCTTGAGGGCTGTGACAAGTGGCAGCTTACTCCAGGACATTCTGTCCCCACACAAAGCCTGACAGCGGTGACATGGAAGCGTGTCAGATGAAAGAAAACAAGAGGAAAGAACTTATTTGGGAATGGATAAGGAAATGGAAAAAAATAATTAAAAATATAATTAAGAGAAAAAATAAATCCACAGAAGATCACCTGGTGGAGACGCCAGCTATTGACTATAAATTAAACCATGATCATTACAGGATAGAAGTCCCTTCATATTACAGTTGCCACTAGTTCCATTAGGAAAAGCTCAATTTTAGCATTTTCTACGTAGCTTGGAAAACTTAAAAGCTGGAAATTGCTACATCAACTGGCAGGGCAGGAGAGGATATTTCTGCTAGGTCTTAAAGGAAAAAAAAACAAACCCACAAAAGGAAGAAACAGTTACTTAGAGACAAATCTTTGACACTGTGATTTCCAGAACGAGTCTGTTAGATTACTTCAAAGTAAAGCAGGAGAGAACGCATTTTGCCATGATGGCAAAAGAAAAGGTGAGACGGTGGGAAGCAGCCTTTAAGTGCACCCTTCTGTTCCCCTACATGTGCATCCCAGCTGGAGAACAAGCATCACATCCCTCAGGAAAGCTGGGAGCAAGTCAGAACAAGTAATAGTTAATCCAGTCTCCTATGCGGAAGTGCTGATTCTCGGTCTACGTTTCCAAATCCCATTTTCAGAAGTGAACTATTCTGAATAAGTATTTGAAGAAGGAAATCAATCCAAAATAGAAGTTGCCTATTCTGCCAGCAAAGCAAGTTGACATTAAACCTCTTAAAAACAGGCTCAAACAACTTCAAGACAACTGCAGGCACAGCAGTGAAGAGATCTTCACTTTCCTTAAGCTCTCAAGTTAGACTTGGCCAAGCCTCACATCAACTAGAAGAGCAGCATGCCCTGGAAGAATGAGGGACGAAGCTTTATTTCACAGAAGAATCATCCAGTACGGCAGACAGCACTCAGCAGGACCTCTCTCAAATTTGGGGTCTATCTTAAGCAGGCTGCCAGGACAAGGCAGCCTCGTAAGAGGCACTACAGAAGGACTGGCACCAGTGCAAAAGGCCCAAGTTCAGCTGCTCGCTCCTAGTTTTTGCTTTGCACATCCCCATCCTCCTCCTCCTCCTCTTCCGCGCTTTAGTCTGCTCAGGCTGAAAAGCAAAAAGAAGCTCAGACCCTGAGGATGGAGCAGGGGATACTCAGCAGGCACCCTGCTGTCAGGGGTGAGCAAAGAGCAGGAGCGTCAAAATACCCCAGCTGAGGAATGAAAATCCAGCAGCCTTCATCCCTGGTGAGCCTTTGACGAAAAGCCTAGGAGGAAACAACCACGAAAAAAAAGGAGAAAAAGAACAACAAAAGAAGAAATAAATGAGAGTTCTACTGTGCTTCAACCAAAGTATAAGAGTTGCAGGAAAAAACCCAGCAGCTGTGTGCATGTATGTGTTTGGGATGCATGTGCTGCAGCACAGTGGGGCAGAGGTTCCACATACCAGAGATGCTGGGCTCAGGGATAGGTGCCAAGAGGACAGGCTGCTCACAGACTTCTTTTGCACTTGCTACCAGGTGCTTGTGGGTCACCTCCTCCTCCACTGATGTGCCACTTGCTAAGTCTGCGGTCCGGCTCTGCACACTTCCTCCATCAGGTAATGCTAAGCAGAGTTCAGTGGGATTTTTGTGTTCTGTAACATTCAGAAGACTGCTGTGCAAGCTGCTGTCTTTGATGGGCATCTTCTCCCCCATGGGGACATCTGACTTGCCATCTCGTTCATCAGGCTTATCAGCACGCTGTATGTCACTGCCAGCTCGTGCGAGATGCCCGTCTGCCTCGTCACCCTGCAAGGTTGTCAGCCTGCCAGAGCGGGCAGCGGGCTGGTCCTGCTGCATACTGCAGGCAGACGTGCAGTGGCTCATGAAGAATGGCACTGGCTGATGCAAGCTTCTGGACACAGCTGTCTTGGCATGAATTCCTGCCTGCCTCGCAGCCTGAGGCACCTGGAAGACACAGGTGCAAGATGGTTAAAGAATCAAACAGGTAGCATGCTGCACATGAAGCTTCTTGAGGATTGTGTGCTAGTTTCTGAAGGGAAACGCTGCACGCAGCTTCAGCTTTTTCTATAGTATTAGTCTGCTTCATAGAAAACACATTCTTTTGTCCACTTGCTCTAAAGAAAATGGAAATAGTGAAAGTTCTTTCTGCAAAAAGCTACAGCCCAATTTGCCAGCTGTTCCTGCTAGAGATCAGCTAAGGTGGAGCCCAATACATCCGGTACAGGTTACCCCATCACATCTGAAACTAAGAACAACTCATTGAAAGTATCTGCCAAAAAAATAATCCTTCAATATGGCCAATACTACCATTAGTTGATGAGCGTCATCTCCCACACTGCAGGAATAGTGTCAGCTGCCAGCAAGTTGGCACTTCATTACAAAATGACACCCTTCTGTTGGACCAGCTGCAGAGCTGCTGCTGGAATCCCATATCCCACCTCTGACACTACTCCTAGCCCTTTGTCATCCTGCAGGGCCGGTCACTGAGTGCAGCCATGGCCACCAAGAGCCACTCTCCTTGGCCAACCCAAGCTCCACCACTCAGTATGCCGCAGAATTTGACTTTGTTTTCCACTTGTGTCTTGCCCAGCAATGCTACAGGCGGTGGGACCTCTCTCTACGGAGGAGCACTCTGCTCTGACCAGCATCAGCAAGAGAAGTTCTTGGGCATGCAGCATGGCAGAGATGGGTCTTCTTAAGAAGGTGACAGGATAAGGAGGGGTCCCCAGAGAATCTGAAGTCTCCATCTGCCATCACTTGTCTATATATCCAGCTCTGCTCACTGCATGTTAACATAGCAGGGAAAACTGAGGCAAAAAAACAAAACAACCCACAACCAGACAACTTGATTCACTGCCTTCTTTGCCTTCTGTTCTTTCCTCCAGCTAACCCACACCAAACAGGAAGAACAACTGAGCTAACATGTAGATGGAATCGTATTTCCCACAAGACAACTTTGGGCACCACGTAGAAACATTTCAAACGACACCTTCACCCAAGAACTCTGCTGAACTTGCAGAAAAATCGTTCCAACACTATAAACACTCCACTTCCACATTCCTGTGTCTTAACGCTTGCTTTTTTTTACTCTTTGAAGGCTTACTCAACCAGAAAAAAAAAAACTTAGAAAGAATTGCTACCACTACCAGAAGGTCACTGCCAGTTTATGCAAAGCCAAAATTAGCTACCACAATGCCATTGTTAACACTAAGCACAGGTTGCTTTTCAGCTCCAAATCACGGCAGGGCAATTTGCAGTCACCTCCACACCCCTCTCCTCTCTCTTGTTGGCTGACCTCCTCCTACCACACAAAGTCAGCTGCCAAGCCCAGCTTAAAGGAAACAAAAGCATCTTGTCTAGTGTGCGTCCGTTTCATTAAAAAGATCAAATTCCACCTAACAAGAAGCAGAACAAAAAGCCATGAAGTTATTTTAAGAAGTAAAGGTTTGCTACTGAGATCAAGTTCACAGCTTATTCTATCACCACTGCTCTTGGATTCCTCCTAATTACTTCAGGGGGCTTGGACTTGCTGCTTTGAAACACATCTAGCAGGTATTGTGTGGATTTAGCAGCTCCTGAGTTTAGTGTTCCAAAACAAATGCAATTCAATCAGGTACAAGTGCTTTACAGAGCTTTAGCAGAAGTACATCTCCAGCAGGCTCCTTCTTGTTTACAGGAAAAAAAAACAACTCTTCACTGCCTTTGTGTCCTTGGAGCAACTGTATAACAGATAAAGCTGGCCTAGGTACAGCTTTTACCACCAAAAGCAAAACGTGTAGATGACCTACCTAAAACAGTGAACAAAACTATCCGTTTCGTGTCACTCCAGCTAGGAGCTAAATGAAATCTCTCACAAAGCACACTTATAGTCCTCTTTTTGACTGTGGAGAGGAGGGAACAGGCAGGCTCCCCACTTGTTCCTCCACTAACAGCCTTTTTTATTATTATTAAAGTACTTTGAAGAGAATAAAGATGATTAAAAAACCCCTCCCATCAGTACGTGTAAGAAGGTAGTGCTTCTGCCTGGCAGTGACTACCTAAGCAAGCAAAGTGAAGCTGAGCTAGAAGCCTGCCTCTTCCAGAGTCTAAGCACTGCTCTCATCTGGTTGCACCCCTGCCCTAGAGAAGGATGCTCAGCCACTCGGGTATTCCTGGGAGGGGTCCTATGCCCAACACCCAAAGGACACGGCATTCCCAAGATGCACAGGACCAACAATTTCAAGAAAACATTTGAAATTTGAAATTGGACTTCTCTGCACAAGGATTTCAGAACCCCAAATTATACCCATCTTTCAGCCAAGGACCTCCCCCAATACAGGACCTCTCCTAGAATATGTAACATAGGGCTGCCATTACACGGGGCTTCAAAATACAGGTGCTCAAGTCCTTTTCAAGGAGAACTGAGGTTTTCTGTATGACCACTGTTTGGGTATACAATTTCTGAGCTTAAAAATCCCCCCCAAAAATTAGAATCCAGAAGCATGTATACCCAACAACTCAGAGAAGTACAAGCTATTCACACTGGTGCTTTAGGGGCACAGAGGTCCTGACCTTCTCTAGAAAATTGGTTCTATTATTGCCCATATCGGTCTCTAACGCACCCGACACATGCTGCACAGAGACTTTGAGCATCATCACCTTCTCATGAGTTGAGCTATCTACTTGAAGTTACCTTCACACTTAAGAATGGAGATAAGAAGCGGAGAGGGAAGAAAGAGTTCACAAACAAGATTCTTGTAATTCAATGTATGTATTTGGGTACGTACCAAGTTCTTGTACTGTCCAAAATACTTTCAAAATCTAAGTTGCACTGTCATCCTTTGATGTTCTAGCATCGACGTGAAAACGACTTTTCTATAGGTTAGAAATTGGATCTCCTGTACCAATCACTTTTAATTGTAGAATCCAGTATTCCAAACTAAACTCACCTTTTCACTTGTCTGAATTACAAACCTAATTCACAAACTGCTGGAGGCCTGCCTATATAGGTCAAGGTTGCTCGGGTTCATTGCTTTGTATATTACAGTTTAAAGAATGCTCTAAATTCAAGGTTTTTAACTTTTTAATCTATGGGGAAAACTTCCTATAAACTCAGATTAACGACTG
Source organism: Numida meleagris (assembly GCF_002078875.1). Classification (NCBI taxonomy): domain Eukaryota; kingdom Metazoa; phylum Chordata; class Aves; order Galliformes; family Numididae; genus Numida; species Numida meleagris. Next base: position 3,564,221 of record NC_034411.1, read on the forward strand.
CTAATGCACTGAAGAAAGAAAACCAAAAACCTTCCTCCTACTATAAAAACAAAATAGTGTGGCCTCTGTTTCTTTTCTGATAAGAGTCTTAAATACCAAACATTTAACTGCATAATAACATTTACTGGCAGCCAGGCAGCCTGCTTAGCAGATATATAAAGCAGGTAAAAGGAGAAAAAGTTAATTTCTTGGCTGAATGATTCCATCGGTAGCTATAGGGCAAACTAGAAAGTCTTTTAGTAAAGTAGCAGTTGATTCTTCTATCAATCTGCAGCACACATACTCTTCCAAGGAATGCATTAAATATGAAAATCATATCCCGTTATCATCTGTTTCCAGCTTTCAGCCCAGTAAGCTTTTCTTAATGAATGCTGTAGCCTAAGGGACAAGCATGCTGTTGGCTTTTCTGAATAATGGAGTGATGCTACCATTTTTGCTTATTACAATATCGACTAGCTGAGGGGGTTTCACACATAGTCACAAGTGACTACTCTTGCCAGCATGCTCCAAGTTATTACAAGATGTTTTTAGACATTTCATCTAAAAGAGCTTTGCTGCTTTTAGTGAAGAAAACAGCTATGGTCTTGAACTGTATCATTTATATGGAGATAGAAGGAGGGATTAGAAGCCTGCATTACTGCAGATATATAGCAGAATATATTTAAGTATTCCTTGTCAGTCTTTTTGTCTGTTACTTAGATAGGCAATCTCTTTTTGCTTCTTCTGAGAAAAGGTCAAAACACAAAATTATAAATACACCATGAGAATCAATAGCTGCATTTTTTAAATTACTGTTCATTAAGAACATTTCCTGCTTGGTCAATACCTTTTTCACATTATTCAGCACAGAAATCACAAAAACCAACACAAAGACAACTATAAACGCTTAGAGTTCTCCTTCCTTTTTAATTCTAGCTCTTTGATTGAAATAATTGCACTTTTTACCCAGGTCCTCTACTTCACTTGGGCTCTAAACAATATTTCACACTACAGCTGACAACACAAAATCCCCACGTAAAGACTGCTTAGCAGCGTCTGCCTCTTAACACAGTCGCTCAGTGGAAAGAACATCACAGGAATAAGACACATTTTTATCCCCCCCTGCCCCCACCACATTACCTGCTTGTTGTATGCTTCTTCCTTGTCACCCCGTGCCGACAAGTCACCCTCTTGAAACGATAGCCCACTTTTAATTTCTCTTCCATACCATACCTAAATGGGAACAAATCCATGACATTAACTTGAAGGCCAAAAGAACAAACCATAAATGAGCAAATATCACTTTGCTAATTGCGTACTTGTAGATGTTTCCTTTTTCACTTGGTCTTTGTTTAAAAAGCTAGAGACACCATTTTCCCTGAATTTTTTCACTCCCCTGAACAAATGACATGGCTTATAAATAAATAACTAACTGCTGGAGATAGCATACAACTATTCACTCATCTAGAAGTCTACAAAATAGTAATACCTTGTTGACTCAAATGTTACAAAGCCAAGTTCTGATTGAGTACATCAAAATATTTCTGCCTTATCAAGATGACTCCACTGCTTTGGAATTAAGTGAAATTCAGAATGCGTGTTGTGTACATCATCTTGCAACTCATGGAGCTATTTTAAGGAAAAATATATGGCAGATGTTATGAAGAGCAACCCAGCATGAAAGGCAACTTGCTCTAGTGTTACTAACAAACAACTGCACAAAACGTCCTCACCTCCACTACATTGTTTAATTGACCACATGTAATGCCTTCATAGTAAGACTACTGCTTAAAAGCCAGGCACATGCAGCACCTATAATTAATCCTGTTTGTTTGTAATTGTAAACACCAATAACAAGTTACACTGGTACTGAATGAAAGCACTTCAGTGCCTATTCTGCATCAGGTAATATGCATGAAGATAAATCTTTAGAACAATTAACTTAGCCAGCCCTGCACTTCATTCCAACTGTGCACTCAGCAAGCCTTACTTTCCAGGTAATAGGGGCTGCTCATAAAACCGAAAACACTAACTTTTAAGAAACAGAAATTAATCACAAAAGAACTAAAGATGCTCAAAAGAGACTCAAATATAACGACTGGATTTTCCTGAAAGATTACGTGATTTTACACAGACTCCCAAAAATTACTGAACCAACTGCAGACACACAAATGGGAAAAAGTAGTCACCAAATCTCTTAAAACCAAGTTGTTTTTTTTTCCCAGCTACAGTACATAATAAATTGTGGAAATAGTCATGGTAAAGCAATCATAAAGAGCATTCTCTAACACCAAAAAAAAAGGTAATTTCTGTCAGTGCACTTCCATAATAGATTAAATGATTACATGCTTCATAATTCTTAAATAATCCACAACGAGAGGGCTTTTCATAACTGCGACATAGAAGGTATGTAATCTGTGCTTTGTCCAATATCTCAGGAAAAAAATAAGTCTAAGCCAGAAAAAAATAAAATAGATGGCACAGAAACATCAAAATGGAAGCAATGAATGAAAACACGGCATGTAGGCCAGCCCAGGGCACAACTGGGACTCATACCAACGCATTACAACAACCTACTGCAGAGGGAAAGGCAAACTACCATGCATTAGGGCTGCTCAAGAAGGAGAAAAATAGAAAGGAAAGAAAATCTAGCATCAAGATATCCCCAGCCTCAGCAAAAAGCAGCACAGAGGACTCACATGCCCACATCAGGAATGGGCTCTGAACTATACATTTCTAAGCTGAAGCTAGGAAAAGTTGTTCTGCAAACGTCACCGTACCCAACAGGCTTAAAAAGAAAGTTAGCAGGCACTGGCTGGGATGTAGCAGCGCAAGGAAGTTATGAGTGTGGTACGCAGCCATGGGATGTGGCTGCCTGACTGGTTTAGGAGTGGAAATCAATCAGCACCACGGGACAGAGCTACATCTTCAGGGAGCTTCCTTACTTCCAGCAGCAAGGAGGGCAGCTATCACAGCCCCAGGTCACCTGTTCTGTACACTGAAGTCAATGATGACACAAAAGCAACCTTTTGAACCAGAAACCTAAGTGCAAACCCATTGGTGTTTTAAAGGTGTGTTAATCAGCACAAAAAGTTCTCATCACCCCTTCTCTAAAGGCATTCCAGAAGAAGCATCAAAAATTATTGCAACCATAAAAATCTTCTACATGAAGAGAGAAAAGAGATTGGGGCTATTTACTTTAAGATGAGCAGTGGAGGGCAGGGTTAATATATTGCATTACGACTAACGTGGGCCAACTACTCATTCTACTTAATGCAAAAACAAGGTTTCCTGAAATCAGAGACAACTAACTTAAAAACAATATATTTTTTTAACCACAGTACAAAGTCTATTTAAAGCATTTATCACGTTATACTGACATGACAAAGCTTGTAAGGATTCAAAGAGGAATAAACACTCCATTAACATTAATATCAATATAAGATTAAAGATTTTTAGAAAGAACAGACTCACATTTCAAGCTGTGCATTAATCTATTGAAATGAACTTTGCTAAGAACTGCATACACAGGCTTTCTTCCCTTTGCTGCAATGCAATGAGTGAAAGCCAAACCAGACAGTAAGAAGAAAAAATAAAGCACGCTGCTGCTGCTGCTACATCCCTACTTCAGGTTGAGCTCTAACAGTGTTTCCGAGTGTTTTTGGAAAATATTAAGAGAAGTTTCAAAGAATATTTAAAGGAAGGTGTGCTAGTGCAATCTGAACACAGGCTTTTTAAATAGCCCCTTTTAAAAGGATTGTAGTCTATGTTCTGCTATCTCATGAGAAGCTGCATGGATCCCCGAATGGGAAAAGGAGGAAAACAGTATACCAGGATAAGGTTGTTTCAGTTTTAATTCAAACTGCACTTCAGAGAAGAAAAGTAATCACAACTGAATCGTAGACAGCCACACAGTATTGTGCCAGCATCAAACAGGGGCTTAAAACACCTCACCTAACTTGTTTCCTCTCCTCCTTTATTTCAACAAGTTTAAAAAAAAAAAAAAAAAAAAAAGAGCTACAGTTACATAAACACCCCTGCCAAATACTTCTAAGGAATGCTACTTCTCTTAGCAAGCAGATAGAAAAATACTTCTTTCCAAGTGAAATGTCTTTCCTTTTAGCTCTCCAAAATCTGACTCCTCCATCAACGGCATATTGTTCTACTTTTTTTAAATCAAAGATCGCTTCCAAGCCATATTAACAAGCAACATCCCATATTATTCCATAGTAAAGTGACACAAAATATTCATATTTCAATTACATAAGGTGATGAAACACTCCTTGAATTTTACTTCACCAACCCAGAAAAAAGTTCAACACTTTTCAGCTCTAGAAGTGAATGAATCAAATCTGCTTATGTACAAAACTGTCAAAAGACCTGAGCAGTGCAACAGTTTGCTGGAAGAAGCTGTTTTGCTTACCACTATTTAAGTATTGCCACTTAACTGTTTAGTAAATAGAACCAATAGCGACTCATTGTAGATCTGCTTTAGTCCAAACAGTTCAAACATAGTGATTTGTTTTAACAGGAGTTAGTCAGTGACACCTCTGCGATAAGCAGGAGCAAGACTAGCTATGGGTACTTAGGGCAAAAACACCAGCAAGATTAGAAACATGCCCTGAAATAACGTCAAGGAAATGTATTAGGACCTTTTAAGTAATAAAATTATATTTTACTGAGGCTTTTATAACACAGCCTTTATGAAAATGTTACAACTCAAGTCCTTTTCCTGTCCTAACCTAGATAATGCTAGTGACAATTCCCAAACATTGCCACTTAGAGCACTCTAAAATATGGGATGAATGTGCAAAATAGACAAAACCAGTTTAGCAACCCCTGTAGGAATAGCAAGTACTATATTAGCAAGTCTTCTAGAAAGTTACTTCCATCTTCTCAATCAGCTCCAAACTTGAAGCTTTCATGCGAGCTTCCAACTGGTTGAATTCATTTAAGAACGTCTGATTTCGTAGAAGAGCTCTTTTCTGTCGTTCGTCTACTTCTTCCAAGTATTTTTTCAGCTTCACATATTTTAGTTTCATTCTACAGGGGGAAAAAGAAACTGTATTTAAAGAGTAGAAAATTAAAACCAACACATCCGTTACAACCACTTTTCCTCAGACACATACATACTAACTCTGGCACAGGAGCTGCTCAACTGTTCAAAGCTGCATTATACAACAAGTTGTGTAACCTAATGTTTAAACGTGACTTTCGCTGTTCAAAAGGATAAATATATAGCTGAATTTTCATACATTTGTTTTCACATAATGCACTTCTGAAATGAAAGTGGTATTTAGAAGAATGCATACTGTGCGTCGAACTGTGAATTAAGGCTGCCAACCTTAAGCCAACCTAAACCCATGCTGCACCAGAAGGGGCACCTCACTCCAAGCCTTCCTTTCATTCACTGTGCCAATGCTACCTGCGCTGCACCCACACAGCAAATTAGGCCAAGGGCAATCCAGACAAAAATCCACTTACATCATTTCTCACCCACCCAAACTAAAACAGATTCACCTTCAGCCAGGCCTATTTTCTTGTCTGATTAAAAGGCAGCTGGATGAGTATTAGCATCAACAAAGGGAAAGGGTGAAGCAGGAGCAGCCAGGATCATCTCCTTCAGACTCAATCTGCCTACAGTTCATCTTAAACTGGTTGTGAGTTTGCATCTAGATTGGATTAAAATAAATTTAAGAAAACTCGGGAAATAAAGCACCTTACATAGCCCCACCTGCTCAGACTTACTTTTTTCTTGCATTTACATTTTGATGTTTTAATCTAAAGGCCCTCTTTCCCAAGAGGGGTCCCTAAGGGATTCAGCCATGATTGCACCTACCCATCGTTCATTTGAGCTGAAATTGAAAAGCTACTTCTATGAGTTTACAAAACTCATTTGAGGAAAAGAAACAAAAAAAAAAAAAGGCCCCAAAACACTATAAATAAGAATGCCTGAAATTCTGCTCCTCTCTAGAATTCCAGATGCCCTTCCCAGCATCTTAGGAGACTTCCATCCATCCAGACACCACAGTCACTGTTTCAAAGAAACAACATGCCCCTTTCATAGTATTTTCTTTTAAAAATAGATTTATGTTTCAATACTTCTCAAGCTTGAAACCCCCTCAGAACTACACAGGATATAGGAGAGCTAGGATCTTTAATGCTCATATGCTCACTGGAGAGCTATCAGTTCTAGAAACTGCTCCCCTCCTGTCTAAGCTGCTTGGGACAGGAATTTCATGGTTCACGTACAAAAAAATAAAAAGGGGGGGGGAAAGGGAGAAGCTTTGAGATAAACACAATTATTAAGAGAAACAAACACACTAAATTAAGTTGAATAGGTAATTTAGGACGTGTCTGCCATTTTAATGGTTTATTCTTTCTCAATAAGGCTGCCACCAGCAATGCTTATAACCTGGCCCGTGTTATATACAACTGATCCAGAGAATGCATCTCAGTTTCTGAACAACTAGCTGAGATGCACAGCCAGCATACTAAATGGTTTTTTAAGCTTTTTTCCTCTTAAAATTACAGGACTATATGAGTAACTTACATTTAATAGATAATGCAGACACAATCAAAACCAAAACCTAGAACGTCCTGTCATACCTCCTAAAACTTGAAGGCATCCTGTGACATGATAACTCTGTAGCACGAAGCACTAGGAAGGAAGCACTTTCTGTATTTCACACTACAGTGACTTCACAAACGTTGCACAAAACTCACTTGCACATCAGTTGTTATTAAGATAGCAGCATTCAGAATTAACAGAACAAGGTTGTTATTTCACCAGTAACTTCAAGGCATGAATCTTATGCTGCACTTAAAATATGAATATAAAATTAGTTATGAAAGTCCTGTGAGTAACATTCTATAAGCATTACATGATACTGGAGTCTTTGTAACAAAAATAACCAAGAAGTTTTTAAGCGGGCTTACAAGTATGCATCAGAATTTTTGTATTCCATCAGTTTTCTTTCCAATTCCAGCCTTCTGGTTTCACTAGAAGAAAACATACAATATATGATAAGACAAAATTATTTCGTAATTTAAATTCTCAGAACACACGTGGGCATAGGGGATCACACGTGCCCATGGGGAGGATCAGGCTGCTTAAGAAAAGACTCTGTTTTCAGAAGGAGAAAAGAGTAACAGCAGTAATATTACTTAATAACCACAAACAATTTCTGAAGACAAGAAACCATCTCATGAGCAAAAATAAACAATGGCTAAGTCAAGGGCTTCCAGTAAACTTGCATTACAAACCCTGCAACAATCAAAGCAAGTTCCTTAAGATTTTTTTAATTAAAAAATGATTGCAAATTCATATTAGCTAGGACAGCTGTACATGTGAGAGTGATATGGACAGATACACAAGATCATATGCACACACAAGGCTAGGCATGCTTTTCCATGTGTCTGTGCTCCATACAAATGAGTCCATGTCACAGCCACACATGTTCACCTCCTCCCAGCTGCCCTGCACAGAGGAAAGCAAGGAAAGCCTTCCTCCTCCATAGCCGGTGAGATCAAGGCATCCATTTTACCCATCTGATCCTGCCACTGTCTGAAGCAAGATTATGTTTTCGTGTCATGTATGCAATTTAAAAGCCACGCTTCATCTGGGATCTCATCCTTTCAATTTCCTTTTACATGATGGACAGCTAAGCAAAAGCAGATTTCAAGATCTTGTTTTTACACTTCTAGAAGTAATTTTCATGACTCGATGAAGAACACTGCGATATCCTGATGGATGTAAAAGTCAGCAGATGCCATTGGCGTCTCTCCTGTTTCTCACCCTCCAATACCACAGGCAGCACATCGCACTCGCTAGTTCATGAAAGACTGCTTCCTTTCTCCCAGCGTGGTTTGCCAGCATCCCACTCACCGGTCTGTCCTGCAGATACGCAGGTAGCACCTGAGTATATAATTCAGAGTATCAACATTATCAATGCCTGAAAGGGCCAACTGCAAGGCTCGCGGAGTTTTGCTGTGCTCCAATGTTTAGGCAATGAAGTGGAAGCCATCACTGCTTGCCCAGATTATGGTGACATTCTAGTGCAGTTTCTCAGTGTCAGTAGCAGGACTGAAGCTATTTTTGGCCACTCCATTACTACATCACCTTTTTACCTGAAGAATAAAGCTCTCAGCCCGAGATTCATTCACATTAGGTTAAAGCAAACGGTCAGTTATAAACTTTCTTCTCAAATGGGCAAAAATAGAACTTCTTCAGGATGCACGTGGCTCGTTTTCAAACAACCCTGATTCTTCAGTCTAGAGAGAAAGAGGGTTAGCTTGGGATTTGAAAGCAGAATTAAGTTCCCTGTTCAACCACAAGCCCTGGCTAATCTCTGGCATTTCACCAGGCATCAACCTGTAGCAATATCTGATCCCTGACCTCCCATTTAAACCAGCAGGACTAAGATACCCCAATGTTTTTTGAGATACCAGGCCTTAGTCCCTTTGTGCTTCAGCTCCGCATCCATAATGCAGGAGTAACAGTACTACCGCGAGGACACCCTGTTGAGATAAGCACATAGAGAATCGTGAAGCACTTGGATACGACGCAATCCTTCCACAGAAGTGAGAAGCGTTCTTGTTTGTCCGCACCCATCCGACACGAAACCAACTGTTGAGCTCTGCCGTGCGCCGTCCGCTCGGGACACGCCGCCGTCTGCCCGCGTTTACTGCAGCTCACTCATAGCAGGGGGCACCTGGGCTCAGCGCCTGAGGAGCGAAGCTAATTGCCGAGTTAGTCACGGCGCTGAGTACGGCGCTCGGATTCACCATTTATCCCCAGCACCTCGCGCACCAGCCGTTCCCACCAGCAGCCACTGAACATTAAATGCCGTGTAATCGCGACACGTGTAAAGCACCGCGGGCAAACGCTCTGCCCCACTGCGCGCCTTGTCCCCGGCACCCAAACCCAACGCTCGGAACTCCCGGCCCCGTCCCGGCCCACAGGCGGCCCCTCACCTGTCGCGAAGGCACCGCAGGAGGCTGCCGACCTGCTCGCTGCGGGCCGGGGAGACCCCGGGGCACGACTCGGCCGCCGCGCGGCCCGGTTCGCTCATGCCGCGCTGTTTACGGCGGTGGCCAACGCGACGGTTCCCGCCCTGCCCCGCGCCGCCCGCCCGCCCCGCCCCGGAAGGCCGCGCCGCGCTGCGCTGTGCGGATGGGGCGCGGGGGGAGCGGAGCGGTGCGGTGTGTGGTGCTGCGCGGCTGCGTGTGCAGGGGGAGCCGGCATGGAAAGCAGCAGGCTGCGGCCCTACGTGCGTATGCTGCTCCTGGCCCTGAGCGGAGTGTAGAACCACAGAACACAGTGTAGAAACACACAACAGGGTGTGGAAATACAGAACACACCGAGCTGGTGGTGCCCCCCGAGGGTGACCGAGCCCAGCCCCCGGCTCCGCACAGCGGAACCCTGCGACTGAGTGCGCTGTCTGAGTGTGCCCTGAGTTTCGGCACTGGGGCTGTGTCCGCTGCCCTGTGCAGCCCGAGCCGTGCCCACCGCCCTCTGGGGCAGAGCCCTGACCCCCAACTGCCCCTGCGATGCAGATGACACCTCACTGTGGGGAAGTGATCTGCCCGAGGGCAGGAA
>NC_034411.1:3574565-3580144 GCF_002078875.1 Numida meleagris
GGTGGGGGTGGGAGTGGGTTGGACTTGGTGATCTTAGTGGTCTTTTCCACCTTAATGATTCTATGATTCTATGAAAACTGTAGGTAGCTAGAAAATGTTTAAGCATAATTAGAGCAGCAATCAGTATACAATTAGTGCAGGGTCACCATCATAATTACTGTTCATTAGAACTTCTGCCCAACAATGGGGACATGAAAGCATCATTTTTTTCTTGCAGAACTCACCAGCCCCAGAGCCCCAGGAGAGTGCTTGAGCCCCTGCAGTGATGACCTCATGCTTGTCACCTCTGCCAGATGTTGTGCCCAAGTGGCAGTATTTGCCGGCAGCCTTGAACTCAGGTCACCAAACTTAAATGTATGACAAAACGCTCTGCTGGAATGATGCAGCAGTACTTAAAGCGGTCCCCAAATTAGCTTCTGTCACTTGAATAACCATAACTGCTGTCTGGCTTAGCCTTCGCATATCCACTATAAATAAATGGCTCAATAAGATACGGAAGGCTTTAGCTAGTGTAAGAGCTTGTCTACTCAAGAAAATACATATGCAAAGGATTTGCAGATTTGGGAGCCTTTTATTATTGAATTCACATGAAATGCACTCATAATAAAAGATGTACTGTTCTTTCTTGCTCTTCTATTTATTGAAAGCAAATACGTGTTATTGAGACCTCACCACAGCTCAATTTCACATCTTCACAAGAGACGACAGACAAAATGTACGTCTGGCCTTGCCTAAACTTCCAAAGCTGGATATTTTTACCTCCAAGATATGGGTGGAAGCCACCCTGCCTCAGCTGCCACTTCTCAGTGTGGGGTCTTGCCACTCCAACTGGAGCAGCTCCTTAGCTGCTTGGAAATAATAAGGTTTTCATGGTTGCTTCGTAGTTAAATTGCTTTTTTTTTAAAGATGTCCCTAGTAAGAGCTCGTATTGCTAATATCTACGTCAAAGTAAATAATCTCCCCTTTGACACTGAGGTGAGACACTAAAAACTTGTTATTTACAAATGTCAGCAATGAAACACCCTGTCAGCCTGACACATACTTTGAATGCATCGCTGATTGTCAGTGCAGAAAACTGTCAAATGCTACATGGCATTTGAACAAGAAAACACTTTCATATACTACAATTTTGTTATTTTTCAAAACAGGCAAAGAATTTGGCTTTATCAAGCCTGTACCGGTGACATACCAGGCTTGGTTCTGGAAGACTAAACTGCTTTTGAAAATATTTGTGCTTGCTAAAATAATATCAAAACTTTCAAACACTTCTATTGCCATCAGAAGCTATGAACGTATATTATATTTACACACTGGAAAATTTTATTCCCCAACCAAGATTCCCAGGTCTCAGCTGAAAGGAATCAGCGGCCCAGCCTGGGAGGTGGGACCTGTAGGACCGCACGGTTTGTCTCACGAACCATGCCAGCCCTGGTGATATTTTAATTGTGACACAGTGCCAAGAAACATGAGGGCAGGGGTCCCAAGGAGCTGTCACCTCACCCCTCCAATGTATTTCCCATTTTATGCCCCTTGCCCCTTTACTCTGTGGGTGCAGGGTGTGCTTGTGTCCTCTGAGGCACTGTAAGCCAGGTCTGTGATGTGATCCTCCATGCTGACACTGATGGGCTCATAATTGACTGAAGAATAATCTTATTACTCACGTACCTGATAACGAATGCCAGTACCCCCTCCCTGAAAGCCTACAAAGAGAAGTGTTTTGTTTGTGCTCTCCCTTTAGTACTTAACACTTCTTTTAGATTGTTTTAATTTAATTTTAATGTAATCTGATAAGAGCTGTAAAACTGTCAAAGAAATCTGTCTCGTTCTGTCTTATTAAATGCACTTTGAATGAAATGATGTTTTTTTTTCCCCAATAGCTGCCAAATGAAGGTATCTCTCAATTCAAATGAAGGGATTGATGTGCACTAATCTTACAGCTTTATCCATCATTTTTAATTTAGGAAGGAAGCCATGTGTGCTTTTAGTATCCCACTTTCCCCTGGAGATTTAGCAGCACCCTGAAAGGTGCAGGATCTACCTTGCTGCAGCAATCATCCGGCTGTGGGCTCTCAGTTCATCACCACCATTTTGTCAGTCCTGCCAAAACACAGCAGCCCAGAGGTTTTGTTTGATTTCACTGGAAGGGGATTTGCAGAAAGCCAGCAACGTTCTGAAAAGAGATTTTTCCTCTGTGCTCTGACTTGATTTCTGAAGCAACTGTACGTTTGGCTAAAGCTTGCCCACAAGCCAGGACAGAACTGAATATATTTTCAATTTTTTTTCTTTCAATTAGATTTATAATACAGGCCCTGGTAGCTATGTAAAAGGCATACAAAAATTTGCATAATGACCATATACGTCTTTTTGTTAATGAATCAAGTCCCAAATGAAGAGCACTAATAATACATTAGTAATCAAAGAGCAAATAACACCAGCAAACATATCTCAGCAGAGCAGTTGTGTGGATCCATTTCTGACTGCCAGTGTCAACGCATGGAAGCAGTAATTAACATGTTGAATTTAATGTTTAAATTTTAATAAATTTAAATGTAATAAAACGCTTTTATTAAACATTGCAGTTCCTTGAAACCTATTATTGCCCACGTCTGATGCATAAATAGAAAAGACATGGTCTTACTGAAGAGCACAGTGTTTGCTGCCAGCAGGACAGGTGAAATGAGTTCCTCCAGCAAGAACTTGTTAACGCAGGAGCCACTGATAACAGCTGATTAAATACCAAACTTAAGAACAAGAATACAGCGTTTAAAGCCATAGAATGTTTATTAAGAATGTAAGGGCCTTATCCAAAGCCTGTTGAAATCATTGAAAAGTCTCTAGTAATGTTGTCAGTGGACCAGAAGGGATCCTGTGCGCCTGACTCTTCTCTGGCTGCTCCAAGGCCACGAGTCTGAGAGGATATCGGGGAGATTTGGGGTCTCTGCTTTCCCAGTGATTCACAGTCACTGCTGTTCGAGATGTAGACGTGAGGAATTAACCAGCAGCTTCTAGTCTCCATTGAAGTGGCTGCTGTTGTCTGAAGAGGGACGAGTAGATTGACAGTGCTGAGCTCCCCCGTCCCTGGAGAAATAAGAGCTGAATTTAGGTTTTCTGAGAGGTGAGACGCGAGGCTGAATTTGAGCCAGACCACTCAGAGCAAGCCATCAAAGGGCTGGAGTCCTGTCTTACCGTAAATCATCTGCCTGCTTTATGCCATGGAGTGCCCTGTACAACCACTGCTTTGACTTCTGTTGCTCCAACTGAAACAAAGCTGATGTCTTTCTGTGCAGATCTTATGCTACGGTGGGTCATTACAGGAGGAGAGGAGACTGCACCTGAACGTGTTCCTATCAATGGGAGCACCCTACCTCTCTTCCAGAGCTCACTCCTTGGTGCCAAGACTATTTGGTACTGCACTGTTTCCCAGATCCTCTCTCTAGGAAGCAGCAGCACAATGAGCACATTCCCTCCTGCCCACTGCCCGTCCCACTTTTTCTCCACAAATCATGAAATATTGAAAGGAGGATATAAAACAAGTGAGAAATTCTTTTAACCAAACGTGATAACATTTCCCTATTAGCACCGCATTTTAGAGTGATCTGTTCTGAAGAGTTGCTTTCTGTGTTGGCAGGGATGAGGCATTTAGCTAAGGTAAAAAGACTGAAGATCCAAAACTCCAGGCTCAAAGGGAGAATGCCTGGCCCATTGTCTGGTGTGATTAATGAAGCCTTTTGCATAGCGAGATAATGCGATGTGTGCTGAGTATGGAATGCTACCGCACAGCAGAAATATCAGAAGTATGAATAATATTCGGCATGATAACAACATCAATAAGCTAATCTATGTATTACTGGATTCGACTCCAAAATGCCTCAAATGATATTTGTTTATTTCATAATTGCCAGCCACTTTGATGCACTTGTCGTCAGGTTCAACAAGTGCTCCAAGCTACAAGGGCTTGAAACAAAGGGAGGCACTTGGCCGAGGCTTGCGGTTTGGTGGCGTTTGGGACCAGGGAGGTGAAGTTCTGCTGCTGCTCCTCACCACTGCCCCGGGCAGCAAGGTGCTGCTCTCTGCACCGGGTTTACAAACACAGCCTCTCTCTCGAGGACCCCTCACTGCCATAAACCAAAATACTTCAACCCTCTTAAAGGACGTTTGTATTTCAGCACAAGCATTTGTGAGACATCGGCGACTTTAAGATAAAAAGTGAGCACAGCAGCAAAACAGCGTGTGTGGGAAATAAGCATGTTCCGTCGTGCTAGAGTGATGTTCAGATTGGAACTGCATTCTGGTGGTGGCGTGGTCACTGTCCTCTCCATCTTTTGTTTTTCCTTCTGCCCAAGGGATGGAACTGAGCATGTGGACCCTCCGAAATGCTGGAGCAGCAGAGCTGGACCAAATGTCACTTAGGGTGACAGCTCTATGCCGTCTCTCTAATTTCTTGCTTTGAAATCTAGTTTTGAGAAGACACGGTATTTTTCACTGCCACGCTGGTTTTCTGTGATTTATTATTTTTCCTCTCCGTCCTGTATAGAATATTATTCCTGTGATGAATGAAATGATCCATACGTATAAAGCATTCATTCATTCGAAAAGCAGAACGAGCATAAGACTGTTCAATTAATTAATTGAACTGTGTCTGCTCAGAGCTCAGCATCACTGGGCCCTGCCCTCTGCGCTCCATTTTTTGGCGTGCAACAGTAAAAAAATCACACCAAATTTCAACAGGAACCTGAAGCAGAGGCTCTCAAAAAGCCTTGAGAACAGATGGAAAATATTCCAGCAGTGTGTTCAGGGATGAAAGTAATTTCAGAGCACTCTCTACTTTTAAGTAGTAGATGGGGTAACCAGGTAGGATGTGCGAATGGCAAGGGTCTGCCTCGCTGGGCTGACTTACAAGCTTAAAGTCCAACATGCTTTGCCTGGGGGTAGATGCACACAGCACCGGTGCTGATGGGGACGCTTACATCCAACAGCAGCAGTCCAGCAAACTTTGCAACGAGCAAGCCTTTGTTCTCCCTCAGTAAATATACCCTGCTCCCTTGTGTGTTTATGGCTTTTTGCAGAAAAATAAACCCAGAACTCATGTGCAACAGCCACCGACTGGCTTATCCCGAGCCCCTTTTCGCACATCCGAAGGATTACACTTCTGCTTGTTATTTCCAAAACTGACTTAAAAGGGAAAGTGAGTGTTCCACAAACCTACACATTTATCCGACAGGGATTGTGGAGTAATTTTTTTTTTTTTTTAAATAGAAGGAAGCATGCCATCAAATAAAAAAAGTTCAAGGCAACTTCATAACCTCTTCAGGGCAACACTCCGATGGGTTTAATGGCAATTGTGAGGCCATTCATAGGCGAGATAGGGAGCTGGAAACCTCGCCGTGCCCCGGGCAGTCTCCCCGGCACCGCGGGACCCCCGCCGGCACCCCCGGCGCTGCTTTCTGCGGCAGAGGGCAAGCGGAACGGGTGCTGAGCAGGGCAAGGGCTTTTTCTTTAAGCATATGGCCCCCCCCACCCAAAAAAAAAAAAAAAAAAAAAAAAAAAAAAAAAAAAAAAAAAAAAAAAAAAAAAAAAAA